>NC_090440.1:9598374-9698374 GCF_031143425.1 Pleurodeles waltl
CACGGCAGATCTATGAGGAGATGACGCGAGTTTCTGACCTGTTCTACTGTCACGGCAGATCTACGAGGAGATGATGCGAGTTTCCGACCAGCTCTACTGTCATGGCAGATGTATGAGAAGATGACGCGAGTTTCCAACCTGCTCTACTGTCACGGCAGATCTACGAGGAGATGACGCGAGTTTCTGACCTGCTCTACTGTCACAGCAGATCTATGAGGAGATGACACGAGTGTCCGACCTGCTCTACTGTCACGGCAGATCTATGAGGAGATGACGAGAGCTTCCGACCTGCTCTAAAGTCACAGCAGATATACGAGGGGATGACGCGAGTTTCCGACCTGCTCTAAAGTCACGGCACATCTATGAGGACATGACGCGAGTTTCCAACCTGCTCTACTGTCACGGCAGATGTATGAGGAGATGACGCGAGTTTCCAACCTGCTCTACTGTCACGGCAGATCTATGAGGAGATGATGCGAGTTTCTGACCTGTTCTACTGTCACGGCAGATCTATGAGGACATGACGCGAGTTTCCAACCTGCTCTACTGTCCGGGCAGATCTACGAGGAGATGATGCGAGTTTCTGACCTGTTCTACTGTCACGGCAGATCTATGAGGACATGACGCGAGTTTCCAACCTGCTCTACTGTCCGGGCAGATCTACGAGGAGATGATGCGAGTTTCTGACCTGTTCTACTGTCACGGCAGATCTATGAGGACATGACGCGAGTTTCCAACCTGCTCTACTGTCCGGGCAGATCTACGAGGAGATGATGCGAGTTTCTGACCTGTTCTACTGTCACGGCAGATCTATGAGGACATGACGCGAGATTCCAACCTGCTCTAAAGTCACGGCACATCTATGAGGACATGACGCGAGTTTCCAACCTGCTCTACTGTCCGGGCAGATCTACGAGGAGATGATGCGAGTTTCTGACCTGCTCTACTGTCACGGCAGATCTATGAGGAGATGATGCGAGTTTCCGACCTGCTCTACTGTCACGGCAGATCTATGAGGAGATGACGAGAGCTTCCGACCTGCTCTAAAGTCACAGCAGATATACGAGGGGATGATGCGAGTTTCCAACCTGCTCTACTGTCACGGCAGATCTACGAGGAGATGACGCGAGTTTCTGACCTGCTCTACTGTCACAGCAGATCTATGAGGAGATGACACGAGTGTCCGACCTGCTCTACTGTCACGGCAGATCTATGAGGAGATGACGAGAGCTTCCGACCTGCTGTAAAGTCACAGCAGATATACGAGGGGATGACGCGAGTTTCCGACGTGCTCTAAAGTCACGGCACATCTATGAGGACATGACGCGAGTTTCCAACCTGCTCTACTGTCCGGGCAGATCTACGAGGAGATGATGCGAGTTTCTGACCTGTTCTACTGTCACGGCAGATCTATGAGGAGATGATGCGAGTTTCCGACCTGCTCTACTGTCACGGCAGATCTATGAGGAGATGACGAGAGCTTCCGACCTGCTCTAAAGTCACAGCAGATATACGAGGGGATGACGCGAGTTTCCGACCTGCTCTAAAGTCACGGCACATCTATGAGGACATGACGCGAGTTTCCAACCTGCTCTACTGTCACGGCAGATCTATGAGGAGATGACGCGAGTTTCCGACCTGCTCTAATGTCACGGCAGATCTATGAGGAGATGACGCGAGTTTCTGACCTGTTCTACTGTCACGGCAGATCTACGAGGAGATGATGCGAGTTTCCGACCAGCTCTACTGTCATGGCAGATGTATGAGAAGATGACGCGAGTTTCCAACCTGCTCTACTGTCACGGCAGATCTACGAGGAGATGACGCGAGTTTCTGACCTGCTCTACTGTCACAGCAGATCTATGAGGAGATGACACGAGTGTCCGACCTGCTCTACTGTCACGGCAGATCTATGAGGAGATGACGAGAGCTTCCGACCTGCTCTAAAGTCACAGCAGATATACGAGGGGATGACGCGAGTTTCCGACCTGCTCTAAAGTCACGGCACATCTATGAGGACATGACGCGAGTTTCCAACCTGCTCTACTGTCCGGGCAGATCTACGAGGAGATGATGCGAGTTTCTGACCTGTTCTACTGTCACGGCAGATCTAGGAGGAGATGATGCGAGTTTCCGACCTGCTCTACTGTCACGGCAGATCTATGAGGAGATGACGAGAGCTTCCGACCTGCTCTAAAGTCACAGCAGATATACGAGGGGATGACGCGAGTTTCCGACCTGCTCTAAAGTCACAGCACATCTATGAGGACATGACGCGAGTTTCCAACCTGCTCTACTGTCACGGCAGATCTACGAGGAGATGATGCGAGTTTCCGACCTGCTCTACTGTCACGGCAGATCTACGAGGAGATGATGCGAGTTTCCGACCTGCTCTACTGTCACGGCAGATCTAGTACAACATTCAGTAGTGTGAGTGATAGAGGAACCAAACAGTGTTCATTAAAGACTACTGTTCTTTAGCCAAAAATCCCAGCTGGATCCCTGAAGTGCCTCCGTCATTTCATCAGACTAAAAGCTTCATTACCAACATTCTTTTTGCACCATGCCACTGGAGCACAAAAACACTCCCTAGACATTCGGAGATACCTAAAACTGTTTATAAATTAAAAACAACACTAGGGACCTCTGTTAATTACACTCACTTTAAACAAAGCTAAACCTTTATCCAATTCTAAGCAATCCTTAGTTAGGTGGATTGCTTACAGTATCACATTAGGTCGTACTAAGATGAATACGAGAACTGAAGGGACTGCTAGAAGCCCATTCCTACAGAGGTATGGCTGTTACCACTGCTCTAGTTGCTGGATTCTCTCAAAGAAATCTGCAAGGCAGTGCCAGGGAGAATGATGCAGACCTTCACAAACAGTCAGTCGGACCAGAAAGGAGTCACCATTGGGACGGGCAGTGCTCCAGAACCTTTTCTCTTGCCACAAAGGGAATTATTCAAGCATGCCAATCAATGTAAGATACCAAAAGTACAAACTGTAGTTACTGGTAAGATACTTTTTTTTCATATTTCAACACTACCTCAGTGGCAGACTGACCCACACTGACTGAAGTCTTGAACGCAGCCTCTTTTAAAAAATGCACTAACGGCAAAAGATTAACTTTAAGGGCGCATTCACGCTATCAAGATGACGGTTCTGCCAGGATTCTGGTACCTATTTTAGGGACTCCCTATCTGGACAGAGGGTAGTTTCTTCACCACACTGCAAACCCTCCTGATTCAATTCATTTGGCAAAATGGAAGAGCCTGACTCCCATACAAGGTGCTCAGACTTCCTAGATCAGCAGGTGGATTTGCCCTCCCTGACTTTTCTCTGTACTACAAGGCAGCACAAATACGGGTGATTACGGCGTGGTCCCTTTCTGAATCAGACAAAGACTGGCTTCATATGAACCGCTCTGTCACGGACTGCTATATCTGGGACCCGATCTGGAAACCCAAAACCAATAGACCTATTAATTCATATTTGAGCACTCCCACAAAAATGACCCTTGACATCTGGGACAGTGTCAATAAATTAGGAACCTGGGTCCATTTCAACCTAGACTTCCCAGGGGCCACTTGAGAGGTGGAGATCAGGAGGGTGTCTTATGATATCTGATTTGTTTCATAGGGGGTTGGGGGGTGGAGGGGGAGCATACTTACTTTTGGAAATTGTCAAAGGCACTTTGGGTTGCCTCCATCGGAGTGATA
This sequence comes from Pleurodeles waltl, assembly GCF_031143425.1. Classification (NCBI taxonomy): domain Eukaryota; kingdom Metazoa; phylum Chordata; class Amphibia; order Caudata; family Salamandridae; genus Pleurodeles; species Pleurodeles waltl. The sequence goes on from NC_090440.1 coordinate 9,602,096, forward strand.
TTACATACAGTTACGTCACTGGGTTCTCCAATCTGAGAATAATGAGGCAGCTACGAGGGATCTTTAAGCTATTGAAAGGTTTGTGAGAAACCAGGCAGACTCGAAAGGGGCAATTTCCCACCTTTATAAACTCTTACTGGAGGCAGTCCCTCACAATCCACCCCATGATATAGATTTCTGGTACGACCAACTGGACAAGCCAATTACAGAAGACCAATGAAGTCAACTGAGGCAAGACATTCCGCAGTATAACGATTCCACGGGTCTGAGGGAAGCCCATTATAACCGTATATGACTGAAACTTATCCCCACAAAACTCAAGAAAATCTTCCCTAACACCTCCGAGATCTGTTGGAGGGGATGTGGACTACTGGGCGATTTCTGGCATATTTGGTGGGATTGCCCAGTGATCCGTCCATATTGGTCAGTAATCTTAGCCCAAATCAAAGAGATACTAGGATATCCCATACGGACTTCCCCAGGATTTGCTATCCTGGGATAAAGAGATTCTCTCAGACATCAAACATCGAGTTACAAAGCGATCCTTTGGTTGTGCCTGGGAGCTGTTAAAATGGCCTTGGTGGCAGCCTTGAAAAATCTGAGGGCCCATTCAATGACTCAAATGGCACCTAGACTGTGGCAGGCACTAACAATGGATATCTTTAGAGACAGTTTTCAAAACTTTGAGTATATATAGGGCCCCTTGATGTCATTCTTATCTAGTGGTCTTCCCCCAACAGCCTGACCTACGCAGTCATGAGCACTCCAGCTTTTCCAGATGACTCCTCGCAAACGATAGGACTTTGAACCCCAAGGGTAAGAGGGCAGTTAATTCAATGAGGGCTCAATCGTATGTTGAGTTAAGGCTATCAATTGATAATCACTCATGGCGAAAGTTGTAATTTTTTTTCTCCCTTTTTTGCATGTACTGTTCACTTGATTGCTGACACAGATTGTGTTCGAAATTGTGAGTTCCATTGGCCATGAACCATTTTTTGCAGATGCCATGTATAGAAAGTGTGCCATTTGCTATTGCGCTATCTGAGGGCTTGAGGATTCCCTTATACAAACATGAGGTACAAAATCCCTCAGTGGAAGTCTCACAAAGGGGGAAGTGGATCTCAATTTCGCCTCCGGATTGGACAGACTTAAGGTCATAAAACGAGGTTGCCAGTCTGTATTATTCTGCTGTTGGACATGGTAGGTCCCTCCCCCTCCCCCCCAACCAAAGAACATGGATGTCCTTCTTAGCCTTCATGGAACACACCCTCATGATGGCGTAAGTATCCATTAATCCAAAGACTGTAGAGATATCTGTACAGCAAGGACCCATGCAGCATTCATCATCAATTTGCCAAGAATGTGGTCCACGTGGTGTCATGGATCACCGGGACTCAAACGTGGCTACTGTTACTGCCTGTAATGGAACTTCAGGTGCTTTCGGACTGCACTCCTGTCCTAATGTAACTTAGACAGTCTTATGTTGTTGCATATCCAGCCTCCTCTGATATTCTGACCTTGTGCGACATCCTAGTCTGTCCCTACACTCTGGAATCGTGGGACGTAGAGGTTCACCCCATGGACTTAAAGAGGCCAAGGGTGTCACGCAAAGTGGATTTCACAGGGGTTTGCCTCGGCCTTCAATTTACATTGTGTCCTCTTCTTGACATTAAATGCCTCTCAATATTAGGTCTCACCACCAAGGGCCTCTTTCCATTCCGAGGGTTGGAAAGAAGTAGGAAACCAATAGAGACTTCTGAGTGAGTTCTCAAGGAGAGGAGAGGCTGGAAAGACTAAGGGCCTGATTGAGAGTTTGGTGAACAAGTAGTCCATCACAAACATGACTGATATCCCGTCCGCCGTATTACGATCCAGTTATATCCTAAGGGAATCGTAATCCAGCGGACAGAATATCTATCACATTTGCAATGGAGTCACCTGTCCATCAAACCTTAAATCAGGCCCTCGAGTGGTATAGTGCATGGTTGCTTTGCTGCACCGACCAGCAGCCTCTGAAAGGACTTGGATCACAACAGTATGAGAACACCGGTTGGTAAATGAATTAAGTGATAAATTAAAATAATTCCAATTTATCTCAGTTGTACAAAGCATTCAAATGTAAATTCAACCAGTAGACAAAATCACCATGAAAACATTGCAAAACAATGAAAAAGTAAGAGAATTAGGTAAGGAAGACAGAAAATAGGATACAAGAAAACAGGGTAAAAGTATTCTGTGGCTAAGAAAAAAAAAAGATCGAAACACACTTATTTTAAAACCTCACCTAACAAAGACTGACCATAACATATTTTTAATGAACACTCACAGTTTGCAGTAAAGATCTTGTCAGTTCCGCATGCATGTTTGTGCCTGTCTTGGGACACTATGGTGCAAACTAATTCTGTCAGTCGACAGGTGCTTGAGGCTGCATTTGTGCCAGTCAGACACCAGACGTCATGGACTGCCCCATCAGCTTACACTTTGGGATCCTGACTCTCACCAATTTCGCTCTCTAAGAGAATTGGTGGGTTTTTTCCAGTCTCCAAACTGCATACCTTCACGGATAAGCACCTATCTGATCATCACAAGTCAGCGTGTCTCAAACATCACACAGCCCCTAACATTCAAGTCTCTAAGTGTGTTCAGCGTTTACACACAATAGGTCTAAAAGCTTGTAGTGTTCAAAGTCCAGCAGAATTCTGGGAATCCATTTACATGTTCATTTCCTAGGAGTTGCAGCCATGGAAACTCTTTATAGCTCTGCGAGCTCACACGCACACCTACAAGAGAGCAGGGCAGTCACCGCCACATGCATCTTGCATCCTCAAAAGTCACTGGTAAGGTCTATACTTTACAGAATAGAGCAGTTTACTCACTGGGCGTATCTCCATTGATGTCACATTTCATCATTTCACTGACGAAGTCCCCAAGCGAGGAGTAGGACGAGCTGGAATCATCATAATCCACACTGTCGCTGCCGCTGTAGGGAGCAAAAATGGGAGAAGCACTGAGCTACCAATCACAAGCAAGGTCACAAAGATATGTTGAGCTACCAATCGGGAGTAGGGAGGAAGTTAGGTGAACTGCTAGTCCGAAGTGATACACACAGACAGCAGAGGCTGGATGAGATGAATTACGCATCATCGCCACTGCGGGATTAAGCGGAGAAGGGGGCGTGCTGCGGAGTGTGATGCTGTGACAAGCTCCCATTCAGCAGCAGCAAAGGCTTGATGAGGTGAGCTACCAAGCAGGGATTTAACCGATGTCCTACGAGAGAGTGAAGATTAAACATGCTTCAGCATTCCGCATGATTGGTAATATGCCCAAAAGACAGCCAGGCAGTCCTAAGTGGAGAGCATTAGTACAGTCAAGGTGAGAGGAGATAAAAGATTGGACCGTGGTCTTTTATGAAGGCACAGGTAGACAGGGGAGGGTATTACGAACAGCTCAAAGGAGCACAAAACACCTAGAACATACAGATGTGATGTGTGCTGAGAAAAACAGGCCTGAATCAACAAACACACCCAGATTTTGTGCACAGCGCGTCGAAGAGGGAAGAGCTCCAAGGTCTTTAGGCCACATTTTGAGCACCAGATGGAAGAAACAGTATAATTTTAATTTTCTCTGAGCTAAGCTTCAAGACGCTGACTGCACAAAAGCCAAGAAGCGACCCAGCACTGCATTCAGGTTGAGAGAAATGATAATCTGAGTGTTATCAATAGCAGCTCGAATAATATTGTTCAGTTTTTGCAGTGATGTATATAATAAAGAATGCAGGGCTCAAGGGTGACTCCTGTGCAACACCCCAGGGGAAAGTCTCAGATTGAAAAGGGACTAGTGAAACAAAGTTTGATCTATTGTGAAGCAAAGAATCTATCCAAGAGCAGGACCCAAAGGTAAAATGTTACTTACCCTGTAGACATCTGTATATGGCAGGTAGTGCTGTAGATTCACATGTGGTGCATACTCCTTCCATCTAGCATTGGGCCCAGATGTGAGCAAGTTTTCTATTTGAAGAGGTCTTTCAAGTCACAAGGTACAGTGACGCCTCCTCCTGGTGATAAGGCACATGGGCATCGACCCCATTGGGAGTGTGACACGAAGTGATAGGCTAGAGCTCCAGTGCAGTGGTGAACCATGGCTGGAGATGGTGATAAGAGTTGTCCATGCAGGAAAAGGGGATACTCTGAGATACTGCTACAGCCACAGCCTCCGGGGAGGAAGGTGAGTGCATGTGAATCTACAGCACTACATGCGGGGATGTATGTTGTCTGTTTTGTAAATACGCCGCTATGGCTGTGAGGTAAAATCGAAATTAGCTTTTTCTAGATGAAGCAAGTAGCAGACAATGTCTTGGACAGTAGCTTTAATGGGATTAAAGTGTTTGGGTTGACACTAGCAAACAAAGCGTTTCCACTTTGCAGCATAACGTGCTCTAGTAGTGGGTTTATGAGCTTCTCTGAGAATGCCTATTCATTCTGCAGGCAAATCCAAGTAACCAGACTCTATGATCTCAGGAGCCATAACGCAAGGTTGAGAGAATGGGGGTTGGGGTGTCTGACCAGACTTTGGTTTTGAGTGAGCAGGTCTGGCTTCTCATGGGGGACTATTGAGAGGTCCAGTAGTGTGGTGAATCAGGGCTGCCATGCCCATGTGGGAGCTAGAAGGATCATGTTGAGAGATGTCAGCCTTATCCGTTAAACCAGAAATGAAATGAGGAGAGGAAGAAAATATCCCTGACCAAGTCATCCATAAAGCATTGCCACAAGTTTGACTTTGCCAAGGCTTGTTGGTGGAATTCCTGGACCGACACCCGCCTCCAATCGTCACTCCAGCATGGGACATCATCTGCATCCATCAGGAACTCTTCGCCGGCTCCTGCGCTGCAGTGCTGACCTGTTCTTCATCACCCTCGACCAACTCTTGCATCCACAGCTGGGTGGGTAGTAGCTCCTACTCCTCCTGGACTCCACTGTGACTCTTGGACTTGGTCCCCTCTCTCCACAGGTCTTCTTCTTCAGGAATCCAATGCTGGTTCCTTGCAGTCTTGTCTGGGTGTATTTTCTTCTTTTTCTTCGTTTTGGGTGGTTTGGGGAAAAGCCAGTTATTTGCTCCTGCTTTCCTAATCGCTGGTTGGTACTGTGTTACTTACCTTTGTGGTTTTCTTGTACCCCCAGCTCCCCTCTACACATTCCACTTACCTAGGTGGGGGCCCTGTGTTCGCATTCCATTTTTTTAGTAAATGGTTTGGGCTCCCCCTAGGGTCACTATAGGTATCCACATTTGCACTGTTTTCTAACCTTTTCTATGTCTATTACTGTTTATTAGTGTATATAATTAGGGTACTACTTAACTCCTTTTGGAGGGTTGCCCTTCTAGTACCTTGTGGTATTGTGTTCCAAAAATAAAGTACCTTTATTTTTGTAACACTGAGTGTTTTCTTTCATGTGTGTAAGTGCTGTGTGACAACAGTGGTTTTGCATGAGCTTTGCATGTCTCCTAGATAAGCCTTGGCTGCTCATCCACAGCTACCTCTAGAGAGCCTGGCTTCTAGATACTGCCTACACTTCACTAAAAGGGGATACCTGGACCTGGTATAAGGTTTAAGTACCACAGGTACCCACCACACACCAGGCCAGCTTCCTACAGTATTCATATTCATATATTATTCTTAACAATTATAAAACTCTCCGCTTAAGTATTATTATTATTAAGACTCTCCCTTTAATATTTACTCATCCGGAAGAACTTCCACTCATCACCTTATTAATGTTTGATCAGGAGAAAGAGCCCTGAGACTTCGCAGTTCAAGGTGAATGTGGAATTAATAAGAAAATTGCTTCAGCAAGACATGCATAACTGCGTATGCGAGACCCTTGTTCAGGTCATGGCCAAAAAAAATATTAGTTAGTTCAGATATTGAACTAGATTGCAGGTCCATCTCAGGAGGAGACTCCGAGTACGGAAATAAAGGAGGTAACAGAAGGAGAACATAAATACATATTGAGAGAGGGCCTATATCCCCTAAAAATGTGGGAGGTCCTAGCACCTCAAAAAAATAAAAAATAAAAAAGGGAGGTCCAATCACCTCGAAAAGATTGGGAGGTCTAAGTACCTTGAAATGAATGGGTGTCCTATGCGACAGAAATATGAAAGGTGTGTGATGTGACACGTCAGATTCAGGTGCCCACAGCGGCATTCAAGGGATGTACTTGGGAGAGGACGCGCAATGGAGCGAAGATTCCCTGACGAATACATATTAGACCTTACCCCAAGGGGACTTCGAATATTATCTCCTCAAACGAGGATGAATCTCTCCAAGGGAGTAGTAAGGACCCATTGGGGCAAGAAATGTTCTCCCCACACAACATCAGACACCCCCAGAAGTGTTGAATGGTGGCTACATGACCATCTGGGCAAATTCTCTCAAACAATGGATTAGGAACCCACTTAACAAAGAGGCAAGTAATATTCTAAAGACTGAATTTCCAAGGCCTGCAATTCATGAGGTGTGCCCAGCCCCTAACCTAGACCCGGAGTTCATCATCTTCCTCTTTAAGCTAGGTAGTGATCCAAGAAAGGGGCTCGAGTGATCCCTTAAGGTTTGCCAGGAACACCTCCTTGATGTTTTGGTACCCCTAGCAAGGATCATTGACATGGTTGAACAGGCTCATGTTAATGAACTCCCTTTAGATATTAACCTCCTCAGAGGTTGGAGTCACAGCTTTAGTCCTCCTTGGGACTGCCAATGCTGGCCTGAATGCTAAAAAGGCATAGAGAGGTTTTCATGAGAATTAATCCCAAACTTGGTGATCTGGGTAAGAGAGAACCTTCTGAAAATCCCTCTTTGGAGAGACACGATTAAAACAATGGGCAAGTATGTAGCTACCTTTACTGTCTTCGTCAAAGCCCAAGCGAACATGCGCAGGGTCCTCAGCCCGGGTAGTTTGGGTTGGGCCAGCAGAAGGGGACTTTCTGCTGACTGAGGCTCCCAGAGGTCCCACTTCATAAACTTTAGCAGGGGATCCAAGACCTTCTTTCCTGAAGGAGGACGTCTGCATCGTGCCAGAGGGAATCATTTGCATGGACAAGGCTCAACCGATTTCCAGGGTGGGGACAGTGAGTTCACGGAATTCTTTCCTGGGAAGAGTAGGAGGTCGCCTCAGGCCATGAACCACGCATGGGAGGCTATACCACAAGACTCTAGGTATTAGAGACCGACCAGGGTTTCAAGGCAGATTTCCTGACGGAACCCTTTCAAGAAGCTTCCAAGAGAATTAGCTTCATCCACCGATCAGCAAAGAGTGGTGGAAGAAGAGGTACAAAGTGTGTTGCCAAAAGGCGCTGTTACAGAGGTTCCTTTAATCCACGTTTCGTAAGCGCACTTTTCTTGGTGGAAATGAAAGACAAGGGGTGGAGCCCATAATAAGCTTACGAGATCTGAACAGGTTCCTTGTATACAGACATTTCAAGATGGAGGGTATCCATCTCTTAAGGGATATGTTACTAGAGGAGGATTGGTTTGTAAAATTGGACCTGAAAGATGCTTACTTTACCATCCCAATGGCCAGGGAGTGTCAATGTTACCTTCAATTTTCCTGGTAGGGCCATTGATCAATTCCACGCACTCCCCTTTGGTCTCATGTTGGCCCTGTGGTGTTTTACAAAAAAGTGACGAGAGCTGTAGCTTCCTACCTCAGAGATCGGGGTATACACAAGTCTACTTGGATGACATCATAATCATGTCTCAATGCCAAAGACAAATTTTGAAGGATTTGGACAAGGTTATGTCCCTTCTAGATAGTTTAGGCATCATAGTAAATGGGGAAAAAAAATCAATTCTTACACCCCCCTCCCGGTCTCTGGAATTCTTGGGCTTCACAATAGATACTGTGAATTTGGTTCTTCGTTCGCCTGTAAAGATCAACATATTCAAAAGGAGATTAAGGTATGTGCTGAAGCAAGAGTCTGTATCTGAGGGAATTAGCCAGACACCTGGGTCTTCGGTCTGTCTTCTTCCACGCAGACGATCTTTACATTATCAGGCACTGCAGAGAATAAATGTGAGGGCCCTTTGGGCAAGTTTGTGGTATGGAGACAATGTAACTCGAGATCAGAAAGGCAAGCTAGAGCTAAAATGGTGGCTGGAGAATCTTAACGCTTGGAATGCAAGAGGGATCTTTGGATGCTCCCCAGAATTCATTACAGAGTCAGACGCAAGCCTTTAAGACACTGGGGAATTGTGGTCGCACACAGAGAAATCGCATCACAAACTATTCCGAGTTGACTGCAGGTCTCTATGCTCTTATGAGTTGCAAACATGGTTTACAAGGCAGAGCAGTTTTGTTTAAGATGGACATGTTTCTGCAGTAGCATATATAAATTGTTTAGGAGGGACGAGATCTTCAGACCTGTCAGTCTTAGCCAAGAACATTTGGCTGTGTTGCTTGGAACATCGCATCACCTTGAAGGCAGAGTACTTGCCTGGGAAGGCACATTAATCATCAGACTGATATTCAAAGATTCCAAAGGATTTTAGCAACTGGAAGCTGGACAAAGCCTTTTTGAGCAAACGGTCAGTTTTGGGGCCAACTAGATTTAGAGCTCGTTGAGATCAGGCTGACATTTCAACCCAGGAGGTACTACAGTTGGGTGCCAGACCCGGGTGCTCTTGCGGTGAAGGCATTTCTTCAGACTAGGAAGGGGTCCGACGCTTAACCGTTCCCGCCATTCGCAATGATCCAGAGAGTCCTGCAGAAGGTGAGACAAGATGAATGTTCCATCACTCATAACTTCCTTTTGGGTGTCACAGGCATGGTTTCCAATTACCTTGGATTCAGCTTGCAACATTTAGTTTTTCCTTCCTGTCGGAGAGGATCTTTTGAGAGGATCACATTTCCAGGCGTAGACAGAGAGGAGCAAGGAGCATCCTCTGGTTCTGTCAGGGACTTTGAGCCTTCTTGCCTGGAAAAAAATCAGAAGTACTAAAAAGAAGTCAGGTCTTTCAGGAAGAGCTGAGGAACTCTGAGGAGCCCTGGGCTCCAGAACACGTTACAGGTATAAAACAATATGGAAGACATGGGTACATTCAATCCTGTGGAGGCTCCTATAGCTGAGGTGGTGAATTTTCAGTAGAACATTTTGAAAGAGGCCTTTGCAACAGGACGTTAAATTGTTACAGGTCTGCAGCTTGTGCAGGATACAATCTAGTCAACGGCAGTAGCATGGGAAAGAATGCAATGGTCTGTAGAGTACTTGAGAGTATAAGCTTGAGGAGACCCCCTTTAAGCTAGGTATGAGACCCTCTGGGATGTACATTTTTAAGTATGTTTTCCTCTTGGCCCGGTAATAGCTATTTGTGTTTAATCTCCCGTCATCGAGTCTCAGATGTTCAGGCTTTGGAGGTAAGTAACAAAGTTTACTATGTCTTAGGAGTAACTTTCAAGATTCTTAAAATAACTAAAATAATGTCAGACTCCATATTTTACCCGAAATGTGATTCTTGCTCAAAATTGTGGATGTAAACTACATTAAGGAATATGAATCCAGGATGAGTTTCATCCTGATCAACCTTTGATTTCCTTTGTGAAACTATTTCATGCAGTTACAAGTGCAACAGCAGCAAGATGGGTGAAATGTATTTTGCAATTAGCTGGTGTTGATTTACAGACGTTTCAAGATCATTCTACGAGGGGCGCTATGGCTAGCCAGTCCTTCTGGAAGGAAGATTGGAGGATATCCTGAAGGCCGCTGAGTGGTCTAATTCTTCTACATTTGCAAAGCATTCCTGTCTGTCGGATGTGGTGCTAGAGGGCTACCAATATGCACAATGGTAGTATCCGGTCTTGTAATGCAGTTCTCCAAAACGGCAAGAGACTCTGAATTGGTGCTGGTGAAGAACGTTTTCTAGGAGGAGGAGGAGGAAAAGGCTTGTGAATAGTGGTGGTAACCGTGTCCTCAACCTTCTTTGGAGGTGGTAAAGTATCCAGAGCCTCCTGAAAGGACAGTTTCATCTTGAAGAATGGGAGGTTAAACCAGTAATGCACCCTGTACACTCCTGGATGTGGAGATGCCACTGACAACCATCCATGGTCTACAAAATTGATTAAATGGAAAATGGTGTGGCCGAAGACCGACTACAGTCTTTCAGCTCTGAAGATGTGGAAACTCTGGTTTTCGACACCAAAGTATTAGATCGGTGTCCTTTTGTCTGAGCCAAAGCAGAGGTGGAGCTTGTTTGGCTCGGTGCTTAAGTGGTTTGTGCCAAAGGTCAGATGGAAGTAGTGACATTATTTCGGACTGAAGATGCTGAGGTCGATGCTGAAGATGATGGCCTTGGCAGTTTTCGGTGCTGAGTCGAAGGGCGGGACATCCGAGCCGGTTTTACAGAACCAGCAGTGGCGGTCCGGCAACCTCATTGGAAGTCTTAGAGGAGGGCAGGAGGAACCATGGTACTCATGGGTTGTGCCGATGTCACCTCATGGCTTTCGATGTCCGACTGAACGTCAGAGTCCTGGATGGAAAAGGTCTCCTGCTGTTCCGGTACCTCTGGGTGTGCTCCTCCCCATAGATGCCTGGAGTGTCTTCCGGAGCGTTGTGCAGCATCGCGAGTTAATGAGCTCTTCGGTCCCAAGTGGTCATTTTTGATTTGAAAGATCTGCAGGTGTCACAGTTGGCTTCTTGATGGTAGGTTACACACAAGATGTTGTTTGGTGTGCAGGAATTGTGTGGCACCGAGAAGAGAATCGAAACTGCACCCATCCCATCAGGGCAGCTTAGTGGTCAGTGCCATAGGCTGAGGTTTCCCGAACGGGCGAGGGCGCCCCCGATGGGCGTGCAGCGAGTTCTCGGACAGACAGAGTGAGACAAGCGCAGGAATGTACGAAACTGGGATCAAAAAGAATACCGTAGATGGAGCAAAAGACAGAAAGAAGGGTTTTGAAACCAGAGTCAGGGGAAGAAGGAGCGGAGAAAAACAATATAAGCAAGTCGATGCCCAGGCACAGTATCGCCGAGGAGGAGTCCCTCGATCCTGTGACTCGAAAATGCTTCTTCGAAGAAAAACAACTTGCAACACTCTGAACCAAACACTAGACAGCAGGACTATGCAGAGCATGTGTACCTATAGCCACACATGCCTTCAAACATACAGTTAAACTGGTTAAAAAAATAACAATAAAAAAAAAAAAATCATGAAGATGGGATGAAGGAAAGGGGTAGAGTGGGAGTCATGGATTGCAAATTACCTATATTTCAATCAATCAAGAATTTGTGAAGCGCACTACTCATCTCTGAGGATCTCAAGGCGCTGACGGGTGGAGGGGATGATGGGGGTGTGCTGCTACTGCTGGAACAGCCAGGTCTTGAGAAGTTTCCTGAAGGTAAGGAGGTCTTTGGTCTGGCGCTGGTGGGTGGAAAGTGTGCGCCACATTTTGGCGGCGAGGTGCAAGAATAATCTACCGCCGGTTGTAGTTCTATGGACGCGTGGGACAGTTGCAAGGGCGAGGTCGGCGGAGATGCCGGGTCGGGGTGTAGAAGTAGAGCCGTCTGTTGAGGTATTCTGGTCCGGTATTGTGCAGTGCTTTGTGAGCGTGGGTGAGGAGTTTGAAGGTGATTCTCTTGTTGACTGGGAGCCAGTGCAGGTTTCTCAGGTGGTCTGTGGTGTGGCAGTGGATGTCCAGGATGAGGCGTGAGGAGGCGTTATGGATGCGTTGTAGCCTCTTCTGGAGTTTGCCTGTGGTTCCTGTGTAGAGGGCATTGCCGTAGTCCAGTTTGATGCTTACGAGGGCTTGGGTGACTGTTCTTCTAGTTTCGGTGGGTATTCATTTGTAGATCTTTCGGAGCATGCGGAGGGTGTTGAAGTAGGAGGAGGCGATGGTGTTGACTTGCTGGATCATGGATAATGAGGAGTCCAAAATTAATTCTAGGTTGCGTGAGTGGTCGGTGGGAGTTGGGGCGGCTCCGAGAGTGGCAGACCACCAGGAGTCATCCCATATGGAGGGGGTGGAGCCGAAGATGAGGACTTCTGTCTTGTCGGAATTGAGTTTGAGGCAGCTGCTCTTCATCCATTCACAGATGGCCTTCATTCCTTCATGGAGGTTGGTCTTGGCGGAGTCCTTGGTGAGGGAGAGGATCAGCTGGGTGTCGCTGGCGTACGAGATGATGTTGAGGTTGTGGGATTGGGTGATGTTAGCGAGCGGAGCCAAGTAGACGTTGACTTTTGCCGGGAAGGGGGGCAGGGAGATGGGCCGGAAGTTCTTGAAGTGTTTTGGGTCTGCCTTGGGTTTTTTGAAGAGGGAGTTGATCTTGGCGTGTTTCCAGCTCTCCGGGAAGGTGGCAGACTTGAAGGAGCTGCTGCTGATCTTCCGTAGTTGGGGTGCGATGATGGAGCTTGCTTTGTTGAGGATGTGGTGAGGGCAGGGGTCAGATGGAGAGCCGGATGATGTTGTTCATGATTTCGATGGTGTTGTTCTAGTTGACAGGTGTCCATTTGGCCTTTTCTTTGGGTCCTGGGGCAGTGGGTAGCTACCCTGTGCGAGGACTCTTACCACTGATGTCACTAGGCCACATACTGCTGCACTTCAACTGGAGAATCAAAAAGCTTGTCTCTCAGGAAAGAGGACAAGCAGCCAAAGTGACTCTAGGAGGTGGCAGCAATACAGCAGAAGTTTTAATAACATACCCTCTCAATGACTTGCTGCCGCTGCTTCTCTGAATAAGAACAGGAGTAAATAGTCTATGGACTTTGTTAACATGTTGGCCTGCGCAACGACTGACTGGGGTCACTTCAGGTCTAGCTGGCGCTGCTTCTCTGAATAAGAACAGGACTTATTTACAGGTAAGTTAAAGGATTCCATAAAATTACTATACCCCTCCACCCCCCAAAAAAGGAGCTGCCACCCTTCCATGGCCAGGATAGAAATCCAAAACTACATTCATAGGATATGTAGTCTATGGACTCTGTTAACATGTTGGTCTGCACAGCGGCCGACTGGGGTCCCATCAGGTTTCCTATTAAAGTCAAAGAAGTGCTACACTAACATCATGCAAAGTAGCACCTGTAGGAAAGTCACTCTTTCTGGCATGGTTGCTCCACTTCTTACCTGTTTATCAGTGTGTTTAGACTGTTTTCAGTGGGATCCTGCGAACCACGACCCCAGTGATTGTGCTCTCTCCTTACATTTGGTTGCTTTGGTATCCTTTACATCTCACAACTGGCGTACTGGCGTACCCTGTAAGTCCTTAGTATATGGTACTTAGGTACCCAGGACATTGATATACCAGGGGTCACCCATGGACTGTGGCATGTATCATGCCACCCATGCAAACTCTGTCTGCAGGCCTGCCATTGCAGCCTGTTGGAAAAGGTGCAGGCACCCTTTCACTGCTGGTCACTGCACCAGGTCACTGTAAGTCACCCTTTAGTAGGCTTTCCTAGCCCAGAGGGAAAAGTGCAAGGTCCCTGTGTGTGAGGGCACTCCTGCATAAGGAGAGGTGCCCCTACGAACTCCAGTTCCAATGCACTGGACTTCAGAAGTGCGGGGAAGCCATTTTACCCGTGTACTGGCCACAGTTAACTAACTACCTGTGGTCCAGCTACATAATGGTAACTCCGAACCTAGGCATGTCTGGAATCAAACATGTCGCAATCATCCTCCAATCCTAATGCCAGTATTGGGTGTATGATCCCATGCACTCTGGGGGCTCCTTAGAGGACTTCCCAGTATTGCTCCTACTAGTCTGCCAGGGTTTGAGACGTTTACGCTTCTGCAGCCCCTCAGACAGGTTTATGCCCTCCTGCTGCCTGACCAGCTCAGGCAGAGGAAAGCAGAACAAAGGATTTCCTGTGGGAGAGGGGGTGCAACACCCTCTCCCTTGAAAATGTGTTACAAGTCTGGGGAGGCGTAGCTTCCCCACACCACCGGCTTGCTTTGAAGAGACAATTTGGTGCCCTCCTTGCATAATCTGGTTTGCACCAGTCCAGGGTCCCACGATCCCTGCTCTGGCGCAAAACCATACAAAGGAAAGGGAGAGACCACTACCCTAACCACCACCACCCCGGGGGCGGTGCCCAGAGCTCTTCCAGGTGGCCACTTAATTCTGCCATCTGGGAAACAAGATGTGCAGAGGCCCCTGGGAGCATCTGGTTTATCAGGACAGGTGACTGACTTCAGTGACCCCTCTGATAGGTGGTCACCCTGCAGAGTGACCAAGCCCCCTGTTAGGGCTATTTACTGACTCCCTTGCAGGTAGGTCCCCAGATTCAGGGTGCAAGACTACACCAGGACTCCTCTGCATTGACCACTTCTGCTCCTGGCCACCGGAACCGCTGCTGGACTTCACAGGAAACAAACAAGCCTGCAACTCCCAAAAGGACCCCGCTTTGCAACATTGTTTCTCCAGCTCCTTCCAGAATTGCAACATTTCCACATCTGTGCATCCTCTGAGGTCAGCAAGACTTCATCTCCACCAAAGAAGCAGGCAGGACTCTTCCTTGGAGTAAACGAGTCATTCTCCTGCATCCGGGGGCACCTAAGCCAACGACATCTGGCTGCTGGGATCTTCTGCCATCCGGCTCCAAGAAGATTCTCTAACAGGTAGTGGTGAGGAGGGCTCCTCTGGGTCCTCTCCACCTACTGTCCAACTTAGGAGACGGTGAGCCCTTGCCTCTTCCTGCAGGACAGTGCCCCTATGCACTGCGAGTCTTGCAGCAACCAGGGCTTGTTGACTCTTGCGCCAAGGGTTCTTCAGGCCCGAAGTAAACCCGGCCTCCATCACCTCACCCTTGAAAAGACAGTCTCTTCTCTGCTGCTGATTGGGCCTCACTGCAATGTACTGTGCCTGCTGCCAGGGGGTTACCTGTGGGGGTTGCAACTGCTTCTGCTGGCTCTCCCGACTGCTGAGGGTCACCCCGGACTCCCCTCCAAGGGTCGAGTCCCCTGGACCTTGCTGGTCCCCTTCTGTCCAGAAGGCTTGTTGGTGGTCCTCCAGACCATCACGACTGGCTTGAGACATCTTCTGCACAACTCCAAGGACCTCTCTGCAACTCCCGGGCTCCACAGCGGATCATCTTCCATCATCGACCTGGATCCGCATCCACAGAGGGGTGGGAAGTGGCTACACAACAGCCCCACCTGCACACTCCTGCGTGAGCGGGACCTGGTCCCCTTCTTCTGGGTTCCACTGGGCTGGTCCTGCAATCTTCCTTTTCCAAGTCGCCTGGTTAGTCTATGAAAAGACCAGGTAACTTACCTCTGCTCTCCTGGTCACTGGGGGTCATCGAGGTACTTACCTCGTGGGGTCCAGAGTATTCCACATCCTTGGGTGGGGGACATAACTTCGCAGTCTACTATTTTAGTACATGGTTTGGATCCCATATAGGGTACTAGCTATTTTCTGCTAGTTCACCGCCAATGCTTGTTATTTTCCAATGCTAATTTCCTAATACGTATTGTGTATATATAGTGTGTACCTATCTCCAACTGGGGGACTGCCTATAAGAAATCTAGTTCAGTGCTACTGTAATAAAGTACCTTTATTTTTGTAACACTGTGTGGTTCCTTTCATGTGAGATAAGCTGCTGCGTGGCTGCTGTGGTATTACAAGTGCTTCACACTCCTAGATAAGTCTTGGCTGCTCACCACAGCTACCACTAGAGAGCCCTGGCTTCCAAGACATTCTCTCACTAAGTAACAGGGGCTGCCTCGACCTAGTATAAGGCACAAACACCCTGGGTTGGGGACAGAGCAGAACAAGCCTCCCCACCCTACAGGTTAAACTGGTTTTGGCCGGCGGTGGTGGACAACCAGTGCACACAGTGCCACAAATGGACATCACCAATCACCTGATTACACATACAAAAAACCTCCAAAACCCACAACATGCCTACGCTTGAGTAAGGGGAAGACACCCCAGCCATGTGGACGTTCTAGGCCTTTACAAGCGAGAGCCAGAAGGCAAGAACCCCCAAACCTGAGCCCCGGAACTCTACTTGCACTGCTGCTGTCACCATCACTCAGGATGAGGATTCATCCTGGGTGACATGTCAGCAGGGCAAGGAGCGGCTGACAAAAAGCACAGTAAACACATGCACATGTCTGAACTCACAAGAAGAAAGACATAAGAGCTTAGAAAAACCACACAGGGCAGTACATCTTTTCAATGCAATGCACGGGCTATATCCCACCAACACGGCCAGTTGTAGGGGACTGTGAGACCGCTGGAACCCAATCCTTTCCAAGCGGAAACTGGACTCTGGGGTCAAGAATTAGGAGTGCCTTTATACTGTAACATGCTAGAACTTTAAGGGCTAGAGGGATGGTTTACATGATTACTGATTCAGGTCAAGTGTGAAGTCTGCCAGGGTCAACTTAGCCCTATTTCGTCCTTAAGGTAATAAACTGCTTCCCACTCAGGTTGTTAGTGATAATGACAAAGCTTTTCAAATGTAACAAGATCTCAGTTTCTAGTCCGGAAGAAGTTAATGCTTCAGGTTTCCACCATTCTGCTGACAACTTAAGACGTTAGGAAAACAAAAAGATTAAACATTTCCATTTGGATACTGCATGTTGTATCAACTTACAAAGATATGCGGTGCTCTTTAAAGACCACATACGCTAAGCACATTATAAATTAAAGATTAACAGCCCATGGGTACACAAATACACGTGCCATAATGCTCACCAGCCCCTTGCTTTCATCAGATCAGACACTTCCTTTTCTTGTATACCAGGATTGATGCGGCTGAAAGCGGTGTCCTTGAGAAGATCTAACAGCCACTAACTGTAGGCAGCTGGCTCTTTGTATGGTGTACTGAGAGGGAGTACACTCTGCAGAGACTCCAGTGGATCCCAAAAGATGTGCGGAGGCAGGAATAGATGGGTCTAGAGCGCTACTTGTGGTAGTGTGGGTGGGCAACTAGGCTTATCAGGGAGTCATGTAAAGCGTTTGTTGTACTCACAGAGGCAGTAAATGAGAGACACACTCTAGGAATAAATCTAAGACCAATTTAGAAAAATAACAGTTGCTTTTATAAATGCTTTGAACCAAAGAACTTCATTATAAGGTTAGCAGTTTTTAAATAAAAAATAATTTCAAAAATCGAAAGTGCAATTTTCAGAGTTCTTCAAACCTATAGGGGGAACACAATGATGTAGTTTCCCAGGTAAGCATATGGCTTACGGTCCGAGTCTGCCGGGCTTTTGGTTAGCACCAGGCAATGTTCAGGTTGGTACCAAGGCCTCAGTAGCACAGGGGTGGCTGGGTGCAGAGGTCAAAGTTGGAGTCAGTGCCAAATGTTAGAGAGAAGGCTAGGGGATGGTTAGGGGGCACAAATCAGCACCAAACTTACACCCTCAGGTGCACAGGGGCTGCAGGGTGCAGAGCGCCAACGCAGTGTCAGGCGTCCAATACTATCCAATGGAGACAGGGGATAGCCTCTGCGGCGCTGCTCACAGGTGAGTAAAGCAGTGTCAGGGGTCGAACTCCTAGAGCTGAGGTAAGTACAAGGGGGGGGGGGGGGGGGGGGGGCATAAGGCAGCACCAAACTTACACCCTCAGGGGCACAGGGGCACCTGGGTGTAGAGGGCAAAAACAGCCCTGGGCACACAATGAACTTTCATGGAGGAGATGGCTTACAGAAACGGGCTGCAGTCTCTGGCTAGGAGGCCGGGAGAGGTCAACCCACAGCTGCCCAGGTAAGCTGAGACCAGAGGTCGTAGGAACACTTACAGTTCAGCTCCCCAAGGCACAGGGGCTCCAGGTGCAGCAGTGTCTAAGCGCCAGAATCACCTCATCGAGCAGGCCCAGCTGGGGGGAGCCGTTAGGCTGCAGGCATTGCTGGGGAGTCCGGCAGGGGTCAGCCAATGGTGGACTCTTGGTTGGAAGCGATGCAGAACCTCCACTGGATGGGTGGGCCACTTGGACTTGGGCCCGGGGCGTTGGGTGCAATGGTTACTTCTGGTGTCTGGTTTCACGGTTCCGAATGCAGGCTTCTTTAAAGATGGTTTCTTCTGGCCAGGTCCGCTGTCCACAGGAGTACTTGGTCTTTCTCGAATGCAGACAGTACCCCAAGGGTTTAGAGACCGCTGGGCTGCAGGACAGTCAACTTCTGGGTGCAGGTTTCTTTGGAGGCTGCGGACAGACTGGTAGGGTTGGGGGAAAGTCAGCTGGTGTTTTCAGTCTTCTCTGCTGACAATGGGTCTGGCTCTTCTTAGGTTGCAGGAAACTGATTCTGGGTTCAGGGATGCCCCCTAAATACTGAATTTAGGGGTGTAACAGGGAGTGACAGGTGGTAGCCAAAGGGCCGCTCACCTTTAAGGTGATTACACACTTTCTATGACCACTTCCTTTGGGAAATGGCATAGCTCTAACTGTACTGGCTTAATTTCCTTTTTTTATGCAAGATGGTGGAATTTAAAAAGCAGTGTCCACTTCGGCTTGTCCACCCTTAGGGGTGGGACTGGCATGAAGTGTGCACTCCCACTAATTTACTTCATTTTCCCACCAACCTGCTGCCAAAAGTGGGTTCTGGAACTGGGGGCTGACCTCCTCCACCATTTGGAGAGGCCTGAGGTCGCATTTCAAAGGCCCTGGAATGTCCGTCCTGCCTGGTAGAGGAGGTCACATCTCTGCCCAGAGCAGGCCTTTGTTCTGAGTCCCCAAGGGCACTGGCTCTCACCGAAGGGTGCTAGAACTTTGTCTAAGATGGCAGAATTGGGGGCACCTAAAAGGTTATTAATAAATCCAACACTGGATTCAATGACGGTGTACTAATAAGAGATGTTTGATACCAGACATCCTTATGGCCAGTGAAGCCATCATGTAGCTGTGGAACTCGTAGTGATGGGTGTCCAGCACACGTACTCAAAATGGCTTCTCTGTTCACTTACTACGTCTGAAAATCGACAACGACATAGCAGGGGCATGTCTGTTCCTGCAGATATGCCCTCACATGTAATATAATGCACTCTGCCTTCAGGGCTGGAACGCCTGCCAGAGGGTCCACTTGTGTATATTGCATGCAGTGTAAGGGGACGGGGCACACAGGCTGTGTACCGTCATGTTTTTATTTTGGGCCTCACCAAGATACGCAGTCTGCAGGGGCAGCACTGGGTGCACTTAGGTAAGAGGGTCCAGCCCTCGGGGGCCTTCCATTAGTACCTCATGCCCTAGGTACCAGGGGTACCATTTACTAGGGTGTAGAGTCACAAATAAAGGTTTGCCAATTGCAGTTTTAGGGAAAGAGATCTGGCACTGGTGACCTTTTTAATAGGGACCTAGAGCACTTTCAGTCGACACTGCACCAGAAATGAGGCAAAAAGTGGGGGCGACCATGTCACAAGAGGCACTTTACTGCACCAACACATACTCATTCTATGCCTGCTAAAAAAGCCTGGATGCAGTGGCCCCACAAACCTGTCATCCGTAGGGTCGGAGTCATTCTCCTTTTCATTCGGGATGCTCAGGGCCTCAGCCAACTGGGAATTTCCATCGTAAACCCGGTAGTAGATGGGCTGGAGCTGGTGTGCGTACCACTTGGGTTTGTCTCCAATCAGGGATGGATCAAACATGTCTTCAAGGGAAAATAGAATATTATAAAGTTACTCTGCAGCACAATACAGAAAATGCAAAATAAGCAGCCAAGCAAGAGACAAACTAAGAAGTGGGAACTGGGAAGAATCATGAAAGCTCAGGGATAAAATACAAGGAGGGCAAAGTGTTCAAAAAGAAAAGGCAGAGAGAAGCTACACTCACTGTTGTGAATCCTCTGAAAGGCGAAGTTGGTGGGATTAAGCGACCACTCTCCGAAGTACTCCACAGCCTGCGTCTTGGAAAGCTTCTCTGCAAAGGCAGTTTGCTTAGGTCGGGAGGCAAGAAACGAGCTTCCCTGGAATGCCACCACAGGCCTGGGGAAGAGCCGCAGCGTGCGTGTGTGCATCTGGAACCCATGCAGCACATTTGGAGAGTTAAAGAAGCGCACCATAGCCACTCTGGAAGAGAAAAAAGTATATTTATTAGAAACTACTTAACAGCACACAGGATAAGAGAAACTATGTACACACTAAAAGTGGCAAGAACAAGGGCACTGAGCAAAGCAGACAATGTATAACACAATTTACTGTGAACACTACAAGAAGAGGACTTCGTACAGCGCAGCTCTTTTGTAAGGAAAGCCTGCAGCAGAAACCACTTAATTTAGCAGACACAGGGAAACCATACGTCAAAGATCAAACCATTGTTGGAACTTTCCAAAAACAGAATCACTCACCCTCCTCAGGGTTAGCAAACATCTTTGCTCCCCCAAACCCTCCACCACACCCGTTCCTTGTTCTAGACTTTGAAAACCAGGGTGAAATCAGAGATGGAGCTTTGTGCTGGTGGTCACAGCCCCCAAAACACCAGCTCGGTACGTTTTTCTTACTTCACAAACCTACTGCATGTTTCCAAATACAGGGAACTGGAAAGTATAAGGACTGGAAAGTGATGGCACACAGATTCAAACTACAGCTTTGAGAAAACGAATGGTAAACACTGCCTGGGCAAACTGAACATGTGCTCTGAAACCAACAGGCTTACTCCACAAGCAAGCCGAATACATGTCAAGTAGGGCCTTCCACAGAAGTGTACTTTTGGTAAGGTACAGTGGCTGTCTCGTAAAGATCAAGGTACATTTTGGGAGAAGGAGCTGTTTGCTTTTGAACAGTGAGAGACACAAGAAACAACCTAACAGGTGACAAAAGTCTGAGTGACTAAATCACACCCCAGGAAGCCAACAAAATGACTGAGTAATACAACTTCACCAGGACACCAATGGAAAACCTCAGTTCCGCAAAGGCAGACTGCAAAGAGTTTGAGGACAGAGTAGTGCAAGGGCTCTTGAAAGAGCACATCTCAAATTTAAACTCAAACTGAAATCTAAACTGAACTCAAAGAACCGCTGCATCTCTCAGCCTTAAGATAAAATATTAGTAATTCGGCCAGAAACACCATCAGCCAAGTAACAGGAAGCCCTGGATCTCATAGGACGATTTGCAAACATATTTTGCTAAGGATGACATTTCCCCAGGAGGAGCAGATACGAGCACAATTTAACAACTCATGGCATGACAGCAAAGGACATCTAGGTCTCTACCAGCACCAATGAATGGAAAATAGGTTAGAGGTAGGAATTTAAGTGGGTGTTTCTGCTCTATTTTAAGTCCAAGACCAAATATAAGCAGCTGGACACATGGAAAAGCTACACCCCTGTAACAAGAGCTCTCCAACATTTGCAACTTTCACAGATTTACATGGTTTTCTTATTCTCAGCCAATGTTACTACAGCACCATGTAGGGAGTATCCACTGAATGTTTATAACTGCGAGACAGGGGATGAGGTTGCATCTGTAACCACTGCTCCCCAGAGACTTCCATTGCTCATGTCCGAGAAGGAAATTATGCAGCTTCTGAATGTATGGAAGATGCCAACCCGGGAGAAGAGCACTGTAGTTACAGGTAAGACACTTCTCCAGCACTGAATTTTTCATAGATTTACATAGTTAAATTAAGACTGTTAAGAGATACCATAAAAAAACTGATTGAGGGATGAGGCTCTCTAGGGACGTGTTCTGGCCACCTAATATGTCAGGCGTCACTTGCCTGGATGGCACTGCAGAGATGCCTGTAAGACATGGGGTATAAGGATGGCCAACTTCCTGTGCAGGTATGACAACAGAGGTGACTTCCGGGTTGGTAGGTAAGGTCCATGACTCTTAAGAGTGTTGGTATATTTAAAAAGATATGGCTGCTGCATTGACTGCGTGCTATAAGAGTTCATATGTGGGCTCACCCATTGATGGAACATCACGTTTAGACACACTTGACCATGGAACTGTGCAGTGCCAACTGGGAAGCGCTTGATCTGCTGCTATCACAAGAAGAGATTGTAGAGGCTATACTGGCAGGGAATCCAGGACAATGCTGGACCCCAATGGGTGTCCTCACAACTAGTTAACAAATCCACTAGTCTACTGGTCCCACACCTCCTGAATATGTTCAATGAGGCCCATTGTTTGGCTACGAGACGACATCCAAGTTGCCATGTGCTATCACTTCTTGGTCTTCTTTACCAAAGAAAACTTTTTTATTTAAGTTCTTGCAGACTGATTGTTGTCAATCTTCACATAATGTATTCAGATCAAAATGACTTCATGCTGGCACAGAATGCAAGTTGCTTCATTAGACCTGTACAGATTTTGTCCCAAGGTCAGAAACGTTCTTACCCTTCTACACAACTATTAGTGGACTTGGAGAAGACCTTTGTTTCTCAAATTGGTGATTTCGGTTTCAAGTTATTCAAAAGATGAATGTTGGTCCACGATTTCTGGTCTGCATCAGACCCCTTAATAATAACCACTTTGTCAGGGTTCGGATTAATGGCATTGCATACAGGTTCTTAACAGAGAGGCACTAGGCAGGGATGCATCCTTTTACCCCTGCTGATGGCCATCGCCAGAGTCACTGGCGGGATCCGGCCTGATGCCTTAGTGACAGACTTTCAATAGAAGGATACGGAGGACCAGGACACATTAAGCACCTTTAACCGCGAACCCTAATAAACAGGTCAAAGACGGATGCCAATGAAAGACAAGTAGCAGCAAGCCTAGTTCTCCTTCAGGTCATTCTCCACTGGAATCATCAGCACGAGAACCCAAAGAAGTTTGAAAAGATTAGCCAAGTCACATTTGATCAATTAAAGACAATTCTGCAAGCTATGAAAATACTATGTTGGACAACTCCATATTTTCTTTAAGCAACAACAGCCTATTGAAAAATAAACTCACCACATAAATATGGTGATAGGAAAAAACCTCGCTCACAACCCTTTTTACTGGAAAAGTTAAGGCAACGTAGCCAGGTGGGCTGCAGTCATGTAAGGCTCCAAATCCTCCAGCATCCCGTCATACTCATGCCCCCCTTTTTTAAGTCCACACAGCACATCACGGTGTGCGCCTTCAAAGTCCTTATTCTTCCCGACATAAAGGAGGGAGAGTTGCTGATAGTTTTAATGGGGACTTGCCCGAGGGAGGACTAGGTGGCGCCAATAATAAAATGGAGGGATTTAAATCAATGGGTGATGTTTCCACATTTCAAGATGGAAGGGATACAGCTAATGAGATTCTTCTGGCTCAGGATTAGATGATAAATCAAAGACAATTATTTTAAAATTCCTACACACGAGCAACATTGCAGGAACTTGGCTTTTGGACAGGAAAACAGGTTATGGCGGTTTACTTTGCTCTTTCTTCTGCACCATAGTGTTTTTTTTCCACTGATAATCATAAGATCTGAATAGAAAAGTGAATCCCTATTAAAGGGGGTGAATAGAAAATGCAAGCAGGAAGGTTCCTCAGAAAGGCCTGTCCTAAATTGGCATCTGCTCTAGAATGTGAATCAAAATAGTAATTTAAATAAATGTGTGCACAGACCTCCAGGGGTGCTGGTTTATACATCTCTGCACTAAGGACATGCCTTCGCCTGGCGGTAGTTGCAGATTTACCTCCAGAAAATTTAGCTCTGAGTGTACCAAAGTCATTCTAGCTCCATCGTAGAACAATAATATGCAAGTGACCATCTGCCTGGAGAGCGAGTCCTCTGAAGCAGCCAGGCCTGCTCAAACGTTTGCTTGCTATTGAAGCAGGTTTTTGAGGCAGTCCTGACGGATACAGGGATGCTGTTCCAGATCCTAGGTGCAGAGATGGAAAAGGCCTGTTCCCTTGTTTCTTCCTTTTGACATTTCTTAGCCTTCGATCGGATGGTGTCCTGGCCGCTGGTGTATCAACACTGACTGGAGAGGGTGAGCTTGTCTGAAAGATACGCGGATGCTGGCTGTGATGAGCTGGTGAATGATGCAGGTGGTTTTGAACACGTTACGGGCTATCGAGGGAACCCAATGGCGTTGCAATGTTTGACACTCTTTCCGAACAGCAGAAATAAGATCTAGCCAGGGTTCTCCAAGCTGTCATAACACTCCATTCGACAATTCGGGCTGTAGATGCCACTCATCATTCACCAGATATCGCTGTTGACTTATTCTGCTGTGACAATAAGGGACCCTGCAGGTCGTTCACAATCTGGAAAATGCCCTGATGTTCCAGCCACCCCAAAGGCACACTCTCTCTACCTACGAGACCAAGTGTCTCATTCCATCCCTGCTGGTTGCAGTATGAGACAGTTGTTATCCACGACAACCTGCACCAGCTTCCCCTTGAAGGGTAGCAGAAGGCCTTCAGTGCCAGATGGGTACTCCGCTCCAGCAGAGTGATGTGGTGACGGCCCTCCACAAGAGCCTCATGACCTCAGAGCCCAGCAGAGACACCTGTCGGGTCTGGGTGGAGGAGGTAGAGGTTTCTGCCACTGGACCAAATGCATTCAAGCAGCCATCTTTTGAGCAGCCGGGACAGCATGCTTCGAGCTGCCTCCGCTGAGACCTGGACGACACTGCTCAGATGGCCTTGATGCTGGACCCACTGGAGAGAATGCATGTGTCACCTGGCACCGCTGACAAGAAGGATGGCGGCAGCTAAGAAGCCTCAGAGCTGCTCTCATGGTGATCCAGATTGAGCCCGAAACAGCTGAATCATAGCCTGAAAGTCCTAGACTTGCTGTGAGGCAGAAAACTCCGAAGCTCTGTGCCAAGGACTGCTCCGATGTGCCGCTGTGAAGGAGTTATACGGCACTTCATCTTGTCGCTAGTGAACCCCAATGAGGTTCAGAGGTGTGCCATTGTCTGGAGATGGTCCACAACTGCCTGTGGAGAGCCTGCTTTCAACAGCCAGTCATCGAGGCACTGGAATACAGCTGAATACGAAGATGGACCGCAACAACTGCCATTCCTCATATGGACATCCAAGGGGCACTGGGGAGGCGAAAGAGCATAGCAAAATGAAAAAGCTCCTGGACAAATAACTCCCTTAGAACTACAGGAGGGGTATGTAAAAACGTGTCCTGCAGGTCCAAAGACATCACCCAGTCACCCGGGTCCAAAGCAGACAGGATCTGGTCTAGTGCGAGATTTCAGAGGCTGAAGGTCCAGAATAAAACCGAAATCCAGATACTTCTTCAGAATGAGGAAATTTGGAGAGCGATACCCCCTCCTCTTTCTGAATCCTGAACACGGTCAGTGGCATCTCTGGTTAGCAACACCCACATCTCCCTTAACAGATCGGACCGGTGCTCATCAGAAGTTCGCCCTGATGTGGAAGGAATACTGGGCGAGGCAGAAAGACAAGGTAAAGCATATCCAGTTTGCATGATATGAAAGAAAGCTCTGTCTGACATGATGACTCGCCAACCTGAAAGGAAACGTTGAATTCTGCCTTCAACTAGCTGGGCATGCAAGATTAAGGGCAAACTAAAGTGGTTACGTGGCCATTGTAACATGGGAGGAGGAACTGGAGGACTTTCTCTTGCAGGCCTACATGCTGCCTGCCAGACCCCACCACCTGCAGCCTCAAAAGGTCCCAGGCTGCTGCTGCACTGGTTGGGAAGGATATCTCGCTCCATATATTGAACGGTCTACCAGGGGTCAACACTCCCAAAGAGCAAGCTATAGCTTTACTGTTGTTGAAGTGCTTCAGACAGAATCTGTCTCCTCCCTGAAAGGCTGCGATCCAAAGGAGGTATCCGTGAGCAAGGCCTGTAATCAACAGAACATCCTGTGCATCTTATCCAGGTATGCAAACAAAGTAGGACTAGAACAGATTCCCCATGGAAACTGTAGTATCCAGACCTCAGTCGATAGTATCTGACGTACCTTGTCAATCATGAATCATCTGAGCCATAGAGACTCTAAAGTCTTACGAGAGATGGAAAGATCTTGCTGGTCATTTTCCAGAGTGCATGAGTGCAGCGACCCATCAAGCAAACCGCATCAACAGAAAACATGCCGACATAGGAAAACATGCTCAACACTTAAAACCCCCTGGACTACGGGTCTGGAAGAGTAGTTGGAAGTGGGTTAGGACTGACCTTACTGGTCAAGGCCTGCACAGTAAGGCTCTCTGGAGTTGCATGCTTGTTGAGAAAACCTGGATCACCTGGCACTGGTCTGATATCCAGCCAACTACCTATCTATAGACGGGCATGTAGCCATCGAAGTATCAGTGACGACACTGTCAAAACGAGGCGGGGACTCCCAAGTAGCTGCCCAACCTGTAACGACATTAGTTCCGAGCTCAACGGAGGCCTTGGCTGCCCTCTGAACTGCCACCAAGAGGCTCAAGTACAAGTCACACTGTGTTGCAGGTGAGGTGCAAGCCCACTGGCATTTTGTAAACCAATGTATAAAGCGTCATAGGCATAGTGATGGCGGATCAAACAATTCCCCTCACTATCATCCCCATCATGATCTTCCAGTGCTCCTTGCTCTGGGGAAGGGACAGAGTCAGAACCAAAAGATAATGAAGCCTCTGCTCGTGGCTGAGCCACGCCAGAGCCACTGGCTTGGGTGTAGGCGCTAGTAATTTCATAGCACAAGATCGCTCAACTTTCCTTCATACCCTGTAAGACCTGAGCTCCAGGACAAGCAGGGGCTGCTGGGCCTCAGCCATGGGGTTGGGCTTGTTTGCCTCTGAAGTCCATCCTACTATAACTCTGCAAATATAATGCCTTCTGCACTTGAATCTCAGTGGCAGTGATACTGAACAGTCCACAGGCTTCTCGGGAGGTACCACCGGAGGTGCTCAATCTGAACAACCACACGGACTTCAAAGCAAAACACTAGAGACTAAAGCAACCAAATACAACTTAGGTTCACAGTGAGCTATCTGGGAGTTCTCGGACTTTACCCATGAGCACCCTTGTCCCGCTCTCATTTAGGTGGTGCTCCCCCTCAGAGTAAGAGATGTTGGCTTGATTTGACATCAGGGGCAGTTCTAGCTACTTCACAGGCTGGATCTCCGTTACTTATGGTTCAGTCTGAAGTTCTACAAGATGTGGTGGACCAGGCCTCAGGACAGTCACACTGCATTCAATGCACTCACCTCTCTCTCTGTCCTGAGAGGTGGTGCGCCAGCCGGCAGCTCCATGGGTGAGCTCCACTGCAGATGCACATTCAGCCGTCTAGGCTCATCACAGGGAGGTGCGGCCCGGTAACCGCATAGACTAGATCTTCTATCACAATGCGACCACAGATGAATACTATGCAAAAAGGTGCCCCCTGGGCCACGCGCACAGTGGAGAGTTATTCAGGCATTTATGACTAACAATGCAATATGTGATTTCATTGTTTTGAGTAGTACATCAGTCTTCCACCAACTGGAGCAGTCTCATCAGAGAAAGTATACCATTGTGATGTTATAGCCGTAAGGCATTCATGGGTCACATTTTTTCTGCCTACAGTCATTCACAGAGACTCTGCCTACAGTCATTCACTGCAATATCGTGGCCTTACAGGCTTCATGAGTAACACACACTCTGCATACAGTCATTCACACAGACTCCGCCTAAAGTCATTTACTGCAATGTTATGGCCTTGCAAGTGTTGTGAGTCACACAGGCTCCGCCCACAGTCATTCAAAGAGACTCTGCCTACAATCATTCACTGCGATATTGTGACCTTACAGGCTTCATGAGTCACACAGACTCCACCTACCATCATTCACAGAGACCCAGCCTACAGTCATTCTCTGCCATGCTATGGCCTAGCAGGCTTCATGAGTCAGAGATTCAACCCACGGTCATTCACACAGACTCCGGCTACAGTTATTCGTTGCGATATTGTGGCCTCACAGGCCACAGGAGTCACACAGACTCCATCTACAGTCATTCACACAGACTTGGCCAATAGTCATTCCCTGTGATATTGTGGCCTCACAGGTTTCATGAGTCTCACAGTCCCAGTCTACAGTCATTCACAGAGACCCCGCCCACAGTCTTTCTCTGCAATGGTATGGCCAAGCAGGCTACATGAGTCACAGAGACTCCACCTCCAGTCATTCACACTGACTCCGGCTACAGTCATTCATTGCAATACAGTGGCTTTACATGTTTCCTGTACGTTTCATGAGCCACACAGACCGACTGCAGTCATTCATTCATTCATACATTGGGATTTTGTGGCCTCACAGGCTACATGAGTCACACAGACTCTGCCTACAATCAATCACACATACTCCTCCTACAGTCATTCATTGCAATACTGTGGCACTACAGGTTTCAAGATCCACACAGACCCCACCTACAGTCATTCATTGAGACCCCGCCTACAGTCATTCGCTGCAATGATATGGCCTTACAGGCTTCAAGAGTCATTACAGTCCACCGACGATAAATACTGTTTTGACAATTTTTTCTGAACCATGTGCTAGATGGCAGAATAACTTACCTAATTTTCATCATGTTAATTCATAAATCCAGGGCTGCAAAGCAAGATCTCCAAGGAGCAAGACACTGCCTTTCTGTAGGTACGAGCGAAAGAAACCTCACAGAAAAGGTGAATAACACTGAAGATCAGAGCCCTTTGTTTAGAAAGCTGACAGGGTTGGAAAAGAACTGAGGGCCTCGTGTACGCTGGATCTCAGGGACCCCACTAACAACAACAATAGCTTGATTTCTAGAGCGCATGGTTACTCCGACCGGAGCACGCGCTAGCCAGTCAAAAAGCAGAGTCTACTCCCCCCAGGTCCAAGGCAGGGAGCAACACTGGCTCTGCTTTGTGCAGATGTATCTCTACTGAGGCCTGTGAAAGCAACTTCCTTTCATTCCTTCTCTTTCAAATACGGGAAATGGTGAAATGTTCAGTCACCAATGCTGAAACCTGTTTCAAATAATTTTGGAGCCCTTTAAGAACCTACTACAGAAGCCCGTATTACAAGATAAACTTAAAATGTCACCTTGACATAAGCATTGTTTTCCAGTGTCCCAGAATCCTTCAAGAGGGCAGTGATTCTCTGGGTTTGATTGTCCATGATACAGAAGCCAGACGCACTTACCCATCTTAAATACTTTGATACGTAACCCCCTGTGTGCGCTTTACACCCACACACAGAACACAAAGGTGCACAGGAAACAGGTTACTTGTACTCCCCTGAAATGGAGAACCCAGGGCACCGGAGTTTGTAAACTGGCGACCTGTACCAACAACAAACCAGAGGAAAAGGTGCAGAGAAAGGCCACAAGCCACATGCTTAAGTTCAAGAGGCCACAACAAGCAGTGTGCAGGCCACAAAGCAGCCCTACACTGACAGCAGAAAATTCACCACAATCTGTTCACACTCACCTGGTGGCCACATCCACAGAATCCACGTCGTTGCCATAGATGAGGGGGTTAAACTCTGTGGAAGGCGTGGACTGGGGGTCATTCTGTGGCCTGCTAGACAGCATCTGCAACTCCTGCCCCTCGTGGAACTTCTCCAGGTTCAGAATGGGCTGCGTGTTGAGGCTCATGCTAGCCAGAGCCTGGGAGACAAAAATAGGACAGTCAGACCAACCAATCAGATTCCACTCTGCCCAGTCCCACCCCCGAGATGATACCAAGCGATGAAACCAATGGGAGGTTGAAAATGTCCACCCACCTACCCCATCCTTAAATGGGCACTGCAGGACAATCCTAGAGCCCAAGCACCCTCTATTCACACACTGTGACTACCTATATCTCCCTTCCAACCAGTGACAGCTGTGTCCGTAGTACAATTCTAGAGCCCAAGCATCCTCCCTTAACACACCGTGACTACCTCCATCTCATACCACCAAACAATTACAGCTGTGTCCATAGTACAATTCTAGAGCCCAAGCATCCTCCTTTACACACCAAGTCTGACCACATGTCCTCCCATCCAAACGGTGACACCTCTACCCACAGGACAATGCTCGAATCCAAACGTCCTTCATTCATGCAGCGGGTCTGCCTACACCTCCTCCCATCCATCAGGTTACAACTGTGTCTACAAGACATTCATACACACCATAAACCCACTCTCCCTCGTTACATACTCCTCTGAGCCGCACAACATACACTTAGCCTTGCACAGCCCCACCCTGTAGAAGAATAAACTACTTGCACCTTCACGACTACTGTCTCCAAAGAATACTATTTCTAAGCCGGTCTGAGTCCTAAAACATCTAACATCCAGTTATGCCACGGTCTAATCTCTGCATGTCTAGTGATAGTAAAGCTGGGTCCACTCTCTCTGCATGCCTACTGAGAGTGAAGGTGGGTCCTCTCTCTGCATGTCTACTGAGAGTGAAGGTGGGTCCTCTCTCTGCATGTCTACTGAGAGTGAAGGTGAAGGTGGGTCTACTCTCTGCATGTCTAGTGAGAGTGAAGGTGAAGGTGGGTCTACTCTCTGCATGTCTAGTGAGAGTGAAGGTGAAGGTGGGTCTACTCTCTGCATGTCTAGTGAGAGTGAAGGTGGGTCGACTCTCTGCATGTCTAGTGAGAGTGAAGGTGGGTCCTCCCTCCGCTGTCTAGTGAGAGTGAAGGTGGGTCTACTCTCTGCATGCTTAGTGAGAGTGAAGGTGGGTCCTCTCTCTGCATGCTTAGTGAGTGAAGTTGGATCCTCTCTCTGCATGCTTAGTGAGTGAAGTTGGATCCTCTCTCTGCATGCTTAGTGAGAGTGAAGATAGGTCTACTCTCTGCATGCCTAGTGAGAGTGAAGTTGGATCCTCTCTCTGCATGCCTAGTGAGAGTGAAGGTGGGTCTACTCTCTGCATGCCTAGTGAGAGTGAAGGTGGGTCTACTCTCTGCATGCCTAGTGAGAGTGAAGGTGGGTCTACTCTCTGCATGCCTAGTGAGAGTGAAGGTGGGTCCACTCTCTGCATGCCTAGTGTGAGTGAAGGTGGGTCCACTCTCTGCATGCCTAGTGAGAGTGAAGCTAGGTCCACTCTCTGCATGCCTAGTGAGAGGGAAGCTGGGTCCACTCTCTGCATGCCTAGTGAGAGGGAAGCTGGGTCCACTCTCTGCATGCCTAGTGAGAGGGAAGCTGGGTCCACTCTCTGCATGCCTAGTGAGAGGGAAGCTGGGTCCACTCTCTGCATGCCTAGTGAGAGGGAAGCTGGGTCCACTCTCTGCATGCCTAGTGAGAGGGAAGCTGGGTCCACTCTCTGCATGCCTAGTGAGAGGGAAGCTGGGTCCACTCTCTGCATGCCTAGTGAGAGTGAAGTTGGATCCTCTCTCTGCATGCCTAGTGAGAGTGAAGGTGGGTCTACTCTCTGCATGCCTAGTGAGAGTGAAGGTGGGTCTACTCTCTGCATGCCTAGTGAGAGTGAAGGTGGGTCTACTCTCTGCATGCCTAGTGTGAGTGAAGGTGGGTCCACTCTCTGCATGCCTAGTGAGAGTGAAGGTGGGTCCACTCTCTGCATGCCTAGTGAGAGTGAAGCTAGGTCCACTCTCTGCATGCCTAGTGAGAGGGAAGCTGGGTCCACTCTCTGCATGCCTAGTGAGAGGGAAGCTGGGTCCACTCTCTGCATGCCTAGTGAGAGGGAAGCTGGGTCCACTCTCTGCATGCCTAGTGAGAGGGAAGCTGGGTCCACTCTCTGCATGCCTAGTGAGAGGGAAGCTGGGTCCACTCTCTGCATGCCTAGTGAGAGGGAAGCTGGGTCCACTCTCTGCATGTCTAGTGAGTGAAGGTGGGTCTACTCTGCATGCCTCGTGAGAGGGAAGCTGGGTCCACTCTCTGCATGCCTAGTGAGAGGGAAGCTGGGTCCACTCTCTGCATGCCTAGTGAGAGTGAAGGTGGGTCTACTCTCTGCATGCCTAGTGAGAGTGAAGGTGGGTCTACTCTCTGCATGCCTAGTGAGAGTGAAGGTGGGTCTACTCTCTGCATGCCTAGTGAGAGTGAAGGTGGGTCTACTCTCTGCATGCCTCGTGAGAGTGAAGGTGGGTCTACTCTCTGCATGCCTCGTGAGAGTGAAGGTGGGTCTACTCTCTGCATGCCTCGTGAAAGTGAAGGTGGGTCTACTCTCTGCATGCCTATTGAGAGGGAAGCTGGGTCCACTCTCTGCATGCCTAGTGAGAGGGAAGCTAGGTCCACTCTCTGCATGCCTAGTGAGAGTGAAGGTGGGTCTTCTCTGCATGCCTAGTGAGAGGGAAGCTGGGTCCACTCTCTGCATGCCTAGTGAGAGGGAAGCTGGGTCCACTCTCTGCATACCTAGTGAGAGTGAAGCTGGGTCCACTCTCTGCATACCTAGTGAGAGTGAAGCTGGGTCCACTCTCTGCATACCTAGTGAGAGTGAAGCTGGGTCCACTCTCTGCATACCTAGTGAGAGTGAAGCTGGGTCCACTCTCTGCATGTCTAGTGAGTGAAGGTGGGTCCACTCTCTGCATGCCTAGTGAGAGGGAAGCTGGGTCCACTCTCTGCATGCCTAGTGAGAGTGAAGGTGGGTCTACTCTCTGCATGCCTAGTGAGAGTGAAGGTGGGTCTACTCTCTGCATGCCTAGTGAGAGTGAAGGTGGGTCTACTCTCTGCATGCCTAGTGAGAGTGAAGGTGGGTCTACTCTCTGCATGCCTAGTGAGAGTGAAGGTGGGTCTACTCTCTTCATGCCTAGTGAGAGTGAAGGTGGGTCTACTCTCTTCATGCCTAGTGAGAGTGAAGGTGGGTCTACTCTCTGCATGCCTAGTGAGAGTGAAGGTGGGTCTACTCTCTGCATGCCTAGTGAGAGTGAAGGTGGGTCTACTCTCTGCATGCCTAGTGAGAGTGAAGGTGGGTCTACTCTCTGCATGCCTAGTGAGAGTGAAGGTGGGTCTACTCTCTGCATGCCTCGTGAGAGTGAAGGTGGGTCTACTCTCTGCATGCCTCGTGAGAGTGAAGGTGGGTCTACTCTCTGCATGCCTCGTGAGAGTGAAGGTGGGTCTACTCTCTGCATGCCTATTGAGAGGGAAGCTGGGTCCACTTTCTGCATGCCTAGTGAGAGGGAAGCTAGGTCCACTCTCTGCATGCCTAGTGAGAGTGAAGGTGGGTCTTCTCTGCATGCCTAGTGAGAGGGAAGCTGTGTCCACTCTCTGCATGCCTAGTGAGAGGGAAGCTGGGTCCACTCTCTGCATGCCTAGTGAGAGTGAAGCTGGGTCCACTCTCTGCATACCTAGTGAGAGTGAAGCTGGGTCCACTCTCTGCATACCTAGTGAGAGTGAAGCTGGGTCCACTCTCTGCATACCTAGTGAGAGTGAAGCTGGGTCTACTCTCTGCATGCCTAGTGAGAGGGAAGCTAGGTCCACTTGATGCATGCCTAGTGAGAGTGAAGCTAGGTCCACTTGATGCATGCCTAGTGAGAGTGAAGTTGGATCGTCTCTCTGCATGCTTAGTGAGAGTGAAGTTGGATCGTCTCTCTGCATGCTTAGTGAGAGTGAAGTTGGATCCTCTCTCTGCATGCCTAGTGAGAGTGAAGTTGGATCCTCTCTCTGCATGCCTAGTGAGAGTGAAGTTGGATCCTCTATCTGCATGCCTAGTGATCATGAAGTTGGGTCTACTCTCTGCACGCCTAGTGAGAGTGAAGCTGGGTTTACTCTCTCCATGCCTCGTGAGAATGAAGCTGGGCTAACTCTCTGCACGCCTAATGAGAATGAAGTTGGGTTTACTCTCTGCACGCCTAATGAAAATGAAGTTGGGTGTACTCTCTGCACGCCTAATGAGAATGAAGCTGGGCTTACTCTCTGCACGCCTAATGAGAATGAAGCTGGGCTTACTCTCTGCACGCCTAATGAGAATGAAGCTGGGCTTACTCTCTGCACGCCTAATGAGAATGAAGCTGGGCTTACTCTCTGCACGCCTAATGAGAATGAAGCTGGGCTTACTCTCTGCACGCCTAATGAGAATGAAGCTGGGCTTACTCTCTGCACGCCTAATGAGAATGAAGTTGGGTTTACTCTCTGCACGCCTAATGAAAATGAAGCTGGGCTTACTCTCTGCATGCCTTGTGATCATGAAGCTGGGTGTACTCTCTGCATGCCTCGTGAGACTGAAGTTGGGTCCACTCTCTGCATGCCTCGTGAGACTGAATTTAAGACGCCTCGCTGCAAGCCCAGTGAGAGTGAAGCTGTAACTGGTCTCTAGAGACCTGGCAGAGAGCCAAGCCACACATGCTCAGTTGCAGAAGAGTGATGTGCAGGCACCACCCTGCAAGATTAAGCAACTGACAGACAATCCAGATGAGCCCAACAGTCTATGATGGAAACAGCCACAGTCCTCGCTGCAATGAGGCTACTCCTATACACAGTGCATTCTGGGTAAGCTGTGACTCAACCTTAAGGAGCTCCAAACATACTGTCCAAATGCCAAATTACATTGTCTACTATTACCCAATGAAGTCAACTCATCCAGCTATTCTAATATAGTGCGACTGAGTACTTGTAAGCCCAGATCCACTAGCACCTGAATCGGAGTCCTGAGCGAGTATTTCAGCTCAAGGGATAAACTTGGCATTTGCTGAACAATCAGCGAAGGGGTAATTTCGAGACAGATCAAGCTTTGCCAGAATTTTAAAAATGTATAGATTCCGGAATGGGCAGCAAATTTTTTTGCTCAGCGAAAAAGGGCAAAACTACCAAAAATGAAGATGATTAGAAAACTGTCCAAAGGGCGGGGAAATTTGGAGCAACTTTATCAGCAAGTTTTTACTTTCCAATCCTCACAGACTTAGCGCCTGATTCAGAGTTTGGCGGACGGGTTACTCTGTCACAGACGTGACGGCTATCCTGTCCCCGCATCATGATTCCTATAGGGTATAATGGGACCCTAATATCGCGAACGGGATATCGGTCAAAAAGAAAGGTAGAGTTCTGCACTCCAATGTACAATAATAGATTAATCCAAATCTTTGCTGAAATTAATCAGTTTTTTAGGTGCCAGAATGGGTATCGCCCTCTGATCGTAGGGCATGAGCACAAAAACAGAACTAACAAGCATCCCTCCAATCTGGGGGACGTCCCTCGATGCAATTGTGAAAGTAAGTATTTCCACTTCAAAACGTAAACAAAAAATAGTTCTTTATTTGAATATCAAAGTATTTTTCAGAAGTGTAATGCAGTATCCTTATGATCATTCAGAATACAATCCAACATATATCTTCATGAATAAGCAAAGCCGTTGTCCTGGTGCGTGTTGAAGTGCATGGATTCATTTCATAGTTGGGTTCTAAGTTCCTCTTTTCCTGCACAGGTGTGTTGTGTGGAAGTACTGAACCCCTTGAAGCACTGGTATATGTTGTAGGGTAGCAGCTTGATTCTGCTCGTTGGTTTTTGTAACATTTGTAGGAAATACTTCCCCTGATGAAGGGCTTTGCCCAAAATGCATCGAGTTGTTGATGTTAATGTTATGGAGAACATCTCAGCTTTGAGAGCTTCCAAAAAATACAAATATCGCATCTTCATGAAGATATATGTTGAATTGAATTCTGAATGATTACAAGGTTACTGCAATACACTTCTAAAAAAAGGCTATGGTTTTTAAATAAAACACTATTTTTCGTTTACATTTTGGAGTGGGAATACTTACTTTCACACGTGTATCAGAAGGACATCCCCCAGTTTGGAGGGACGCTTGTTTGGATGGGATATCTGTCACATTCATGACGGAGTAAACCCATCCGTGAGACTCTAAATCAAGCCCATAGTTTCCAGCTGTAACTTCACAAGATGCTAGTGCTGTGAACGATAGAAACTACCTCTGTGGAACCAGATTCTTAAAACCTCTGTTACAGATGTTGCAAGAAGACTGAACAATGCAGAGCACCTACTACTGAGGGTTGGGACCTTGCTTTACATTCCTGGAGGTCCACTTTACTAGACCAATCAGGTGCTGCAATTAAATAAACATATCTTGGAAGAACTGGGATTTGGCTGGGCAGGTGCAAATTAAGAGTTTCCTGATAGTGTTTTCTTTTGATTTTCTTTCCACTTTCATATATTTAAACACAAAAGTGCTGCAGGGAACAGGTTTGATTTAGATACCCCTGGAAGGCTTATTAGGAACTAGGATGGTATTGTTGCCAGGGTAAGTGGCAGTATTTCCAATATTGTGTCAAGTGGTAAAGAAAAATGTGCTTTTAACCATCAGACGTAAATACACAGAGTGGAATGAATTTATGGTGTAGGAATATTACATTTCTTCGACTCAGACAGGGCTTGTGGGCAAGCAGAACATCTCTTAGGTCATACAATATGAAAAGGACCCATGATTTTATAATATAGCTCGGATATGCAGCACGGGGTGGATTTGGTTCTTGACCAAACAGTTCTATGAACGATAATATGAACTATGCTTCTATTGTTTCAAAGAGGCTTAGAGTTGTTAGAAGACTCACTGAGTAACAGCACGGGCACGGAAATGCATGAAGCAAATTTACAAATATATCTCTACAAATTTACAAGAAAATTAAAAATTATAAAAATAAAATATTGTGCAAAGACTCCAAGAGACAACTGAAATGGAAAGTTAGAGAGGTGTAACTTGGAGCTTAGGGAGATCTCAAGCCTGGAAGAACCAATGGAGGAGAATTTAGAACAGACCTTGAAATATGTCACAAAATGGGAGTCAATCCATACATGACACAAACATGTAGTTTTAAACTTGAAACATTTTGCCCCCAATAACCGGCAGGAAAAAAAACTGGTATCTTCTAGGAAATAATGATTGAGGATCTTAGGAAGAAAAAAAAGAAAGATGAATAAGGCAAAAACTAAATATGACATCTAGACATATATGTCTTCTAGAGAACGGAAAGCTCTTACAATCAGAGTTTGGTTATAAAGTGATCTGACAAGAGCGGGAATATTGTGGTCCTAGAGAGAGAACAAGGTCAAAGAAGCAAAAAGACATCTGGGGAATCTAGTCCATTATGGGATGTTGGATCAGATACAACCAGAGGTGGCTATAAAATACAACCGTACGTTCTTGGAATGGAAAGGAAATGATCGGTTAGATTATGAAGAATATCAATACTGGAAAATGATAACCCAATCGATCATATTATATATTGTTTACTTAACATCCATAAGAACAGGGACAACCAGCGGGCAGACCATAATGAGTTTTATCAGTTAACTAATAGAGAATACATTTAGATATATAGACCTAATCTTCAACTATGGGACCACATTGAGGCCTTACATATGACACGCTGCAGACTTCTTATCTAGAATAAATAAGATACCGTGGCAGAATAATTACTTGAATGCCACTATAGGCGTGGTAGCGTTATACAACATACATCCAACATAAAGAAGCAATCACCTCCCACAGTCCAGATCTAGGAGCTGGTCAGGACACAGGGAGATGGCTGGAGAGATATCACAACTTGGTTGGAAATAATGGGTTCAGGTTTGAAGAAGCCACTGCAACCAAAGGCGGGGCGCATCTATTGGAACTTCTTTCGCCCAGACACATCAAATCTGTTGTTAGGACTAATGGAACAGGAAGTGATGTGGGCAGAATAGAACGAAGAAGTAATCAAACAACTTAAAATGTGAGTCAGAGTTGCCATCTGGGAGGGAAGTAAAGATTCACTACAGAATTTCATCTCAAGAATGAATAAGAACAAATATAAATTTACAATTCATGTATTGCCTGCGTGTTGACAAATTAGATTATCTGGACATACACAAGTCATATACATCCAGAACGGAAAGATTTGCTCAAAAATACACAGGACGGTCGCAACAAGTAAAGCCCACGGTCCATGAAACTAGTGGACATCCCAAATGAGTATAAAGCAGCACACCCAATGAACAGGTATTAAGAAGAAAACTGTACAGAAATGAAGAATTTGAGCGAGAATCAAGGATGTCACAACTTGATACCAAATACAGTTCTCAAGAATGTCTTAAAGAGATTGAGAAATAAAAGAATAGAGGAACTGCTAATTTGTAAGAAGTAGATCCTAAAAAGGAATCTGCCACAAGGCTTACTATGATTACAATCAGCACAATCAGAAGATCAAAAGAATACAGAACAACTAGAGAATATTAATAATGGATGAGGTTTAAGGAAAAGAACGGCCGTAATACCCACAACCGCATATCGTAAAACATCATCAGCTGAAGTGATACCGTCCAGCTAACTACAACCAATAAAAAAAGGAAGCACAACTGGTTAATGAAGAACGAGAGGAATGGGTTCTGCAAGTGTTCGACATGCAAGCCATGTAAACACGGAGTAAATGCAACTACCTTAAACCCAGCGAATGAGAGAACAGGAAAAAATCATGGCTCACACAACATGCAATACAGAATATGTAGTTTATGTACTCCAGTGTCCTTGTACGAAACACTATGTAGGACGTACAACGGATAACGTAAAATGAAGAATCGTAGAACATCTGGGAGCCATAACTAGTACTTCAATCAAATACCCGACTGCTAAGCACCTTTAGGAAAGGCAAGCTAGGAATACATCGTATCCGCGTCAAGTTGGAATCCAACATATGGAAAGTTAATAGAAGGAGGTAATCGCTGACTTGAAATTGCATAAAGTTAATTCAAGAATGATTGTAAGACTGGGAACAGAGGAGACCTGGGGTCATAATAAGGGTTCAGACCTCCACGCACAGCTTTAAAAAGAAGGCTTGATTAGTGACCAATGAACTGGTACTGCCGACCACAGGAAGGCAGCACTTTTGTACGAACTGTAAAATCTACGTGTGCTACATGAGCTAAAAGATATGAAGCCATGATGACACACAAGGTGCAAAGAGAAGGAAACGTATACTGGATTATAATGATGAACCACATGTGGCACTTTGATGAGGGTGGAAGGACAACTTCAAATACTTCACATGGAAGAAGAGACAGTCTCCAAGAGATGCAGGCGCATGTAAGGTGAATCCGTCAGATCTGGGCAGAGGGGATTGCCAACTAGCACATGGCACTTTCAGGAGACTCAGAAGAAGCCACAGAAATAAATGTAAAATTTGAAGTCACGATGATATATCAGAAGGAACATAAGAAAGGCACAGACTGGACATGGAACCATGGAGGGGGTTCGGGAGGAACCACTGCACTGTACAGGAAGTCATGACAACTGCTAAGAGCTACACGGACATATAGGGTCAGACGAGGCAGGTCTGAGTTGGATTATATTGCTAAAATGCATGTGACATTTTGAGAAAGTCTGGGAAGAACTAATGAACTGAATGTAAAAGAAAAGTGGATAATTTGGTTATTTACATGAAAAAATGAGGAATTTGAATGGACATATAGAGGACATGAATAGAAGGTTATCACGTTGCTAACATACATGCACCAACACGTATGAGAAACACGTGGAATATCCTGACAGTTCAAAGTGAGCCTCTGTTAAACAAAATGGAGTTCACTGCTGAGGAACTGGGCTCTTTATATGGAGGGATGACAACTGCCAAGGGATGTTTGGACACATAAGACAAGATAAGACAGGCCTGACCCGGGCCACCTTCTTGAACGCATTTGTTGAATTGTACAGGACGTTTTGAAAAAACTCAGGAAGAATTGAGGAAGTGCACTTTACATGGGCAATGGTGAACATTTGCTGAGGAATGCCAAGATACCACATGCATGTCACGTGGGACAAAGAGCTGCATATTACACAGCAGTTTCACTCTACCTCCTTAGAACAGATGTCAAGAATCACCCAGGAAGAAAACCATTAATACACAAATTGCTACTTCTGGGCTTCTCTCCTTGTGTCCCATCCATGCCTTGTGCACAGAAGGCTGGCGGGTGGCACAAGATGTTCCCCTGGCATTCTCCCTGCTACTAAAGTAGTCAAATGAGTGGTTAAGGAATTCGAGACTGAAGAAACTCCAGAGGGACTGCACTAGAACAAGCGTTAACAGAATCCATCTCCTCCAAAAGCCCTGCTCTACAAAGACCTGTATGCCAGATCCCCAAAGAACAAACCAAACAAACAGTACCTACAGACTGTTGCAGGAGCCACAATGACACTGTGCGTACAGCCCAGGTTATTCCTATTGATCAAAAGACAAATCACACAGAACCACCACCAAAACCACATTCCCACCTTTACAGAAAACACACAAAAAAAAAATTACATCTCGGTTGAGCCTCTGTGGGATGCTTTTCATCACACCACAACTATAAATACTGATGCTTTTGTGTATCAGTGCACACGGTCAGAGTAGAATGCCAATCACAGAGGTAAGTGAATGGCTCATGTGCATAGACCCTGTTCCCCATCCAGTGCGCCATGGTGGGGGGAAGAGAAATAGGAATGACACACTAAAATAAATGGATGAGCAGAGCTGGCTGAAAACCCCTATAAGAATAAGAATATTAAACATATCACTTTATTCAAGTTGAAAAGTCTCATCTAAAGCCACAAACTATGAAAAACCTCGCTACATCACAAGAGCCTCATACAAAGCCAACATGCACAGCCCTGCATCAGACTGCTTCTCTACACACCTGACAAAACACACACATCCACAGCAATCCTACAAAGAAGATTCACCACCAGCACGCCCTACGCATACAAAGCAGCCACACATCACTTTACAGACCAATCATCCCTTCCGCTTGTCATCTGTGGAGCATAAAATTAGGTCCAGTTTCCTCTCCCGCAATGGGCGCACACACACACACACACACACTGTAGGAAGTTGGCTCTGTATGTGCTATTTCAAAGTAAGGAATAGCATGCACAGAGTCCAAGGGTTCCCCTTAGAGGTAAAATAGTGGTAAAAATAGATAATACTAATGCTCTATTTTGTGGTAGTGTGGTCGAGCAGTAGGCTTATCCAAGGAGTAGTGTTAAGCATTTGTTGTACATACACATAGACAATAAATGAGGTACACACACTCAGAGACAAATCCAGCCAATAGGTTTTTGTATAGAAAAATATCTTTTCTTAGTTTATTTTAAGAACCACAGGTTCAAATTCTACATGTAATAGCTCATTCGAAAGGTATTGCAGGTAAGTACTTTAGGAACTTCAAATCATCAAAATTGCATGTATACTTTTCAAGTTATTCACAAATAGCTGTTTTAAAAGTGGACACTTAGTGCAATTTTCACAGTTCCTAGGGGAGGTAAGTATTTGTTAGTTTTACCAGGTAAGTAAGACACTTACAGGGTTCAGTTCTTGGTCCAAGGTAGCCCACCGTTGGGGGTTCAGAGCAACCCCAAAGTCACCACACCAGCAGCTCAGGGCCGGTCAGGTGCAGAGTTCAAAGTGGTGCCCAAAACACATAGGCTAGAATGGAGAGAAGGGGGGTGCCCCGGTTCCGGTCTGCTTGCAGGTAAGTACCCGCGTCTTCGGAGGGCAGACCAGGGGGGTTTTGTAGGGCACCGGGGGGGACACAAGTCCACACAGAAATTTCACCCTCAGCAGCGCGGGGGCGGCCGGGTGCAGTGTAGAAACAAGCGTCGGGTTTGTAATGGAAGTCAATGGGAGATCTAGGGATCTCTTCAGCGCTGCAGGCAGGCAAGGGGGGGGTTCCTCGGGGAAACCTCCACTTGGGCAAGGGAGAGGGACTCCTGGGGGTCACTCCTCCAGTGAAAGTCCGGTCCTTCAGGTCCTGGGGGCTGCGGGTGCAGGGTCTCTCCCAGGTGTCGGGACTTAGGATTCAAAGAGTCGCGGTCAGGGGAAGCCTCGGGATTCCCTCTGCAGGCGGCGCTGTGGGGGCTCAGGGGGGACAGGTTTTTGTACTCACAGTCTTAGAGTAGTCCTGGGGTCCCTCCTGAGGTGTTGGATCGCCACCAGCCGAGTCGGGGTCGCCGGGTGCAGTGTTGCAAGTCTCACGCCTTTTGCGGGGAGCTTGCAGGGTTCTTTAAAGCTGCTGGAAACAAAGTTGCAGCCTTTCTTGGAGCAGGTCCGCTGTCCTCGGGAGTTTCTTGTCTTTTCGAAGCAGGGGCAGTCCTCAGAGGATGTCGAGGTCGCTGGTCCCTTTGGAAGGCGTCGCTGGAGCAGGATCTTTGGAAGGCAGGAGACAGGCCGGTGAGTTTCTGGAGCCAAGGCAGTTGTCGTCTTCTGGTCTTCCTCTGCAGGGGTTTTTCAGCTAGGCAGTCCTTCTTCTTGTAGTTGCAGGAATCTAATTTTCTAGGGTTCAGGGTAGCCCTTAAATACTAAATTTAAGGGCGTGTTTAGGTCTGGGGGGTTAGTAGCCAATGGCTACTAGCCCTGAGGGTGGGTACACCCTCTTTGTGCCTCCTCCCAAGGGGAGGGGGTCACAATCCTAACCCTATTGGGGGAATCCTCCATCTGCAAGATGGAGGATTTCTAAAAGTCAGAGTCACCTCAGCTCAGGACACCTTAGGGGCTGTCCTGACTGGCCAGTGACTCCTCCTTGTTGCTTTCTTTGTTCCCTCCAGCCTTGCCGCCAAAAGTGGGGGCCGTGGCCGGAGGGGGCGGGCAACTCCACTAAGCTGGAGTGCCCTGCTGGGCTGTGACAAAGGGGTGAGCCTTTGAGGCTCACCGCCAGGTGTCACAGCTCCTGCCTGGGGGAGGTGTTAGCATCTCCACCCAGTGCAGGCTTTGTTACTGGCCTCAGAGTGACAAAGGCACTCTCCCCATGGGGCCAGCAACATGTCTCTGGTGTGGCAGGCTGCTGGAACTAGTCAGCCTACACAGACAGTCGGTTAAGTTTCAGGGGGCACCT
This sequence comes from Pleurodeles waltl, assembly GCF_031143425.1. Lineage (NCBI taxonomy): Eukaryota > Metazoa > Chordata > Amphibia > Caudata > Salamandridae > Pleurodeles > Pleurodeles waltl. The sequence continues at coordinate 9,644,662 of NC_090440.1, forward strand.
CTAAGGTGCCCTCTGTGGTGTATTTTACAATAAAATGTACACTGGCATCAGTGTGCATTTATTGTGCTGAGAAGTTTGATACCAAACTTCCCAGTTTTCAGTGTAGCCATTATGGTGCTGTGGAGTTCGTGTTTGACAGACTCCCAGACCATATACTCTTATGGCTACCCTGCACTTACAATGTCTAAGGTTTTGTTTAGACACTGTAGGGGTACCATGCTCATGCACTGGTACCCTCACCTAGGGTATAGTGCACCCTGCCTTAGGGCTGTAAGGCCTGCTAGAGGGGTGTCTTACCTATACTGCATAGGCAGTGAGAGGCTGGCATGGCACCCTGAGGGGAGTGCCATGTCGACTTACTCGTTTTGTCCGTGCTGAGTGAGAGGTCTCCAGGGTGGCATAAGACATGCTGCATCCCTTAGAGACCTTCCTTGGCATCAGGGCCCTTGGTACTAGAAGTACCAGTTACAAGGGACTTATCTGGATGCCAGGGTCTGCCAATTGTGGATACAAAAGTACAGGTTAGGGAAAGAACACTGGTGCTGGGGCCTGGTTAGCAGGCCTCAGCACACTTTCAATTGTAAACATAGCATCAGCAAAGGCAAAAAGTCAGGGGGCAACCATGCCAAGGAGGCATTTCCTTACACAACCCCCCCCCAAACGAAAGAGGATGAGACTAACCTTTCCCAAGAGAGTCTTCATTTTCTAAGTGGAAGAACCTGGAAAGGCCATCTGCATTGGCATGGGCAGTCCCAGGTCTGTGTTCCACTATAAAGTCCATTCCCTGTAGGGAGATGGACCACCTCAACAGTTTAGGATTTTCACCTTTCATTTGCATCAGCCATTTGAGAGGTCTGTGGTCAGTTTGAACTAGGAAGTGAGTCCCAAAGAGGTATGGTCTCAGCTTCTTCAGGGACCAAACCACAGCAAAGGCCTCCCTCTCAATGGCACTCCAACGCTGCTCCCTGGGGAGTAACCTCCTGCTAATGAAAGCAACAGGCTGGTCAAGGCCATCATCATTTGTTTGGGACAAAACTGCCCCTATCCCATGTTCAGAGGCATCAGTCTGCACAATGAACTGCTTAGAATAATCTGGAGCTTTGAGAACTGGTGCTGAGCACATTGCTTGTTTCAGGGTGTCAAAGGCCTGTTGGCAGTCCACAGTCCAGTTCACTTTCTTGGGCATTTTCTTGGAGGTGAGCTCAGTGAGGGCTGTCACAATGGATCCATATCCCTTCACAAACCTCCTGTAGTACCCAGTCAAGCCAAGGAATGCCCTGACTTGAGTCTGGGTTTTTGGAGCTACCCAGTCCAGAATGGTCTGGATCTTGGGTTGGAGTGGCTGAACTTGGCCTCCACCTACAAGGTGGCCCAAGTAAACCACAGTTCCCTGCCCTATCTGGCATTTGGATGCCTTGATAGAGAGGCCTGCAGATTGCAGAGCCTTCAAAACCTTCTTCAGGTGGACCAGGTGATCCTGCCAGGTGGAGCTAAAGACAGCAATATCATCAAGATAAGCTGTGCTAAAGGACTCCAAGCCAGCAAGGACTTGATTCACCAACCTTTGGAAGGTGGCAGGGGCATTCTTTAAACCAAAGGGCATAACAGTAAACTGATAATGCCCATCAGGTGTGGAGAATGCTGTCTTTTCTTTTGCTCCAGGCGCCATTTTTATTTGCCAGTACCCTGCTGTCAAGTCAAAGGTACTTAGAAATTTGGCAGCACCTAACTTATCAATGAGCTCATCAGCTCTTGGAATTGGATGGGCATCTGTCTTGGTGACAGAGTTGAGCCCTCTGTAGTCCACACAAAACCTCATCTCTTTCTTTCCATCTTTGGTGTGAGGTTTGGGGACTAAGACCACTGGGCTAGCCCAGGGGCTGTCAGAGCGCTCAATCACTCCCAATTCCAGCATCTTGTGGACTTCCATCTTGATGCTTTCCTTAACATGGTCAGACTGTCTGAAGATTTTGTTCTTGACAGGCATGCTGTCTCCTGTGTCCACATCATGGGTACACAGGTGTGTCTGACCAGGGGTTAGGGAGAAAAGCTCAGGAAACTGTTGTAGGACTCTCCTACAATCAGCCTGCTGTTGGCCAGAGAGGGTGTCTGAGTAGATCACTCCATCTACTGTGCCATCTTTTGGGTCTGATGACAGAAGATCAGGGAGAGGTTCACTCTCTGCCTCCTGATCCTCATCTGTTACCATTAACAGATTCACATCAGCCCTGTCATGGAAGAGCTTAAGGCGGTTCACATGGATCACCCTCTTGGGGCTCCTGCTTGTGCCCAGGTCCACCAGGTAGGTGACCTGACTCTTCCTCTCTAGCACTGGGTAAGGGCCACTCCATTTGTCCTGGAGTGCCCTGGGAGCCACAGGCTCCAGAACCCAGACTTTCTGCCCTGGTTGGAACTCAACCAGTGCAGCCTTTTGGTCATACCAAAACTTCTGGAGTTGTTGGCTGGCCTCAAGGTTTTTGGTTGCCTTTTCCATGTACTCTGCCATTCTAGAGCGAAGGCCAAGTACATAGTCCACTATGTCCTGTTTAGGCTCATGGAGAGGTCTCTCCCAGCCTTCTTTAACAAGGGCAAGTGGTCCCCTTACAGGATGACCAAACAGAAGTTCAAAGGGTGAGAACCCTACTCCCTTCTGTGGTACCTCCCTGTAAGCGAAAAGCAGACATGGCAGGAGGACATCCCATCTCCTTTTGAGTTTTTCTGGGAGCCCCATGATCATGCCCTTTAATGTCTTGTTGAATCTCTCAACTAAGCCATTAGTTTGTGGATGGTAAGGTGTAGTGAATTTATAAGTCACTCCACACTCATTCCACATGTGCTTTAGGTATGCTGACATGAAGTTGGTACCTCTGTCAGACACCACCTCCTTAGGGAAACCCACTCTGGTAAAGATACCAATGAGGGCCTTGGCTACTGCAGGGGCAGTAGTCGACCTAAGGGGAATAGCTTCAGGATACCTGGTAGCATGATCCACTACTACCAGGATATACATATTTCCTGAGGCTGTGGGAGGTTCCAGTGGACCAACTATGTCCACACCCACTCTTTCAAAGGGCACCCCCACCACAGGAAGTGGAATGAGGGGGGCCTTTGGATGCCCACCTGTCTTACCACTGGCTTGACAGGTGGGGCAGGAGAGGCAAAACTCCTTAACCATGTTGGACATATTGGGCCAGTAGAAGTGGTTGACTAACCTCTCCCACGTCTTGGTTTGTCCCAAATGTCCAGCAAGGGGAATGTCATGGGCCAATGTTAGGATGAACTCTCTGAACAGCTGAGGCACTACCACTCTCCTAGTGGCACCAGGTTTGGGGTCTCTGGCCTCAGTGTACAGGAGCCCATCTTCCCAATAGACCCTATGTGTTCCATTTTTCTTGCCTTTGGACTCTTCAGCAGCTTGCTGCCTAAGGCCTTCAAGAGAGGGACAGGTTTCTTGTCCCTTACACAGCTCCTCCCTTGAGGGTCCCCCTGGGCCTAAGAGCTCAACCTGATAAGGTTCAAGCTCCAAAGGCTCAGTTCCCTCAGAGGGCAGAACTTCTTCCTGAGAAGAGAGGTTCCCTTTCTTTTGCTGTGTTGCAGTTGGTTTCCCAACTGACTTTCCTGTTCTCTTGGTAGGCTGGGCCATTTTTCCAGACTCCAGCTCTACTTTTTCACCCTGTGCCTTGCATTGTGCTCTTGTTTTCACACACACCAGTTCAGGGATACCCAGCATTGCTGCATGGGTTTTTAGCTCTACCTCAGCCCATGCTGAGGACTCCAGGTCATTTCCAAGCAGACAGTCCACTGGGATATTTGAGGAGACCACCACCTGCTTCAGGCCATTGACCCCTCCCCATTCTAAAGTAACCATTGCCATGGGATGTACTTTTCTCTGATTGTCAGCGTTGGTGACTGTGTAAGTTTTTCCAGTCAGGTATTGGCCAGGGGAAACCAGTTTCTCTGTCACCATGGTGACACTGGCACCTGTATCCCTCAGGCCCTCTATTCTAGTCCCATTAATTAAGAGTTGCTGTCTGTATTTTTGCATGTTAGGCGGCCAGACAGCTAGTGTGGCTAAATCCACCCCACCCTCAGAAACTAGAGTAGCTTCAGTGTGGACCCTGATTTGCTCTGGGCACACTGTTGATCCCACTTGGAGACTAGCCATACCAGTGTTACCTGGATGGGAGTTTGGAGTGGAACCTTTCTTGGGACAGGCCTTGTCTCCAGTTTGGTGTCCATGCTGTTTACAGCTATGACACCAGGCCTTTTTGGGATCAAAGTTTTTACCCTTGTACCCATTGTTTTGTGAAGAGGCTCTGGGCCCACCCTCCTGTGCAGGTTTTTGGGGGCCTGTGGAAGACTCTTTACTATTTTTAGTTTTGGTTGTCTCATCACCCTTCTGCTGGGGAGTCTTCGTGACCCCTTTCTTTTGGTCACCCCCTGTTGAAGTCTTGGACACCCTTGTCTTGACCCAATGGTCCGCCTTCTTTCCCAATTCTTGGGGAGAAATTGGTCCTAGGTCTACCAGATGCTGATGCAGTTTATCATTGAAACAATTACTTAACAGGTGTTCTTTCACAAATAAATTGTACAGCCCATCATAATTACTTACACCACTGCCTTGAATCCAACCATCTAGTGTTTTCACTGAGTAGTCAACAAAGTCAACCCAGGTCTGGCTCGAGGATTTTTGAGCCCCCCTGAACCTAATCCTGTACTCCTCAGTGGAGAATCCAAAGCCCTCAATCAGGGTACCCTTCATGAGGTCATAAGATTCTGCATCTTGTCCAGAGAGTGTGAGGAGTCTATCCCTACACTTTCCTGTGAACATTTCCCAAAGGAGAGCACCCCAGTGAGATCTGTTCACTTTTCTGGTTACACAAGCCCTCTCAAAAGCTGTGAACCATTTGGTGATGTCATCACCATCTTCATATTTAGTTACAATCCCTTTGGGGATTTTCAACATGTCAGGAGAATCTCTGACCCTATTTATGTTGCTGCCACCATTGATGGGTCCTAGGCCCATCTCTTGTCTTTCCCTCTCTATGGCTAGGATCTGTCTTTCCAAAGCCAATCTTTTGGCCATCCTGGCTAACTGGATGTCCTCTTCACTGGGGCTATCCTCAGTGATTTCAGAGGTGTTGGTCTCTCCTGTGAGGGAACCAGCATCTCTGACTATTATTTTAGGAGTCAGGGTTTGAGGGACCCTGTTCTCCCTAGATAGGACTGGTAGGGGGGAATTGTCCTCCAAGTCACTATCCTCTTCCTCTGAGTTGCCACCCTCAGAGGGGTTGGCCTTTTCAAACTCTGCCAAAAGCTCCTGGAGCTGTATTTTGGTAGGTTTGGGGCCCATTGTTATTTTCTTTATTTTACAGAGTGACCTTAGCTCCCTCATCTTAAGATGGAGGTAAGGTGTGGTGTCGAGTTCCACCACAGTCACATCTGTGCTAGACATTATGCTTCTAAAAGTTGGAATACTTTTTAAGAAACTAAAACTGGTTCTAGAATCTAATTCAAACTTTTAACAAACTTTTAAACTCTAAAAGAAATGCTAAACAGGATCTAACACAAGGCCCTAGCAGGTCTTTTATGAATTTAGAAAACTTTTCAAATTGCAAAAATCAATTTCTAATGACAATTTTGGAATTTGTCGTGTGATCAGGTATTGGCTGAGTAGTCCAGCAAATGCAAAGTCTTGTACCCCACCGCTGATCCACCAATGTAGGAAGTTGGCTCTGTATGTGCTATTTCAAAGTAAGGAATAGCATGCACAGAGTCCAAGGGTTCCCCTTAGAGGTAAAATAGTGGTAAAAATAGATAATACTAATGCTCTATTTTGTGGTAGTGTGGTCGAGCAGTAGGCTTATCCAAGGAGTAGTGTTAAGCATTTGTTGTACATACACATAGACAATAAATGAGGTACACACACTCAGAGACAAATCCAGCCAATAGGTTTTTGTATAGAAAAATATCTTTTCTTAGTTTATTTTAAGAACCACAGGTTCAAATTCTACATGTAATAGCTCATTCGAAAGGTATTGCAGGTAAGTACTTTAGGAACTTCAAATCATCAAAATTGCATGTATACTTTTCAAGTTATTCACAAATAGCTGTTTTAAAAGTGGACACTTAGTGCAATTTTCACAGTTCCTAGGGGAGGTAAGTATTTGTTAGTTTTACCAGGTAAGTAAGACACTTACAGGGTTCAGTTCTTGGTCCAAGGTAGCCCACCGTTGGGGGTTCAGAGCAACCCCAAAGTCACCACACCAGCAGCTCAGGGCCGGTCAGGTGCAGAGTTCAAAGTGGTGCCCAAAACACATAGGCTAGAATGGAGAGAAGGGGGGTGCCCCGGTTCCGGTCTGCTTGCAGGTAAGTACCCGCGTCTTCGGAGGGCAGACCAGGGGGGTTTTGTAGGGCACCGGGGGGGACACAAGTCCACACAGAAATTTCACCCTCAGCAGCGCGGGGGCGGCCGGGTGCAGTGTAGAAACAAGCGTCGGGTTTGTAATGGAAGTCAATGGGAGATCTAGGGATCTCTTCAGCGCTGCAGGCAGGCAAGGGGGGGGTTCCTCGGGGAAACCTCCACTTGGGCAAGGGAGAGGGACTCCTGGGGGTCACTCCTCCAGTGAAAGTCCGGTCCTTCAGGTCCTGGGGGCTGCGGGTGCAGGGTCTCTCCCAGGTGTCGGGACTTAGGATTCAAAGAGTCGCGGTCAGGGGAAGCCTCGGGATTCCCTCTGCAGGCGGCGCTGTGGGGGCTCAGGGGGGACAGGTTTTTGTACTCACAGTCTTAGAGTAGTCCTGGGGTCCCTCCTGAGGTGTTGGATCGCCACCAGCCGAGTCGGGGTCGCCGGGTGCAGTGTTGCAAGTCTCACGCCTTTTGCGGGGAGCTTGCAGGGTTCTTTAAAGCTGCTGGAAACAAAGTTGCAGCCTTTCTTGGAGCAGGTCCGCTGTCCTCGGGAGTTTCTTGTCTTTTCGAAGCAGGGGCAGTCCTCAGAGGATGTCGAGGTCGCTGGTCCCTTTGGAAGGCGTCGCTGGAGCAGGATCTTTGGAAGGCAGGAGACAGGCCGGTGAGTTTCTGGAGCCAAGGCAGTTGTCGTCTTCTGGTCTTCCTCTGCAGGGGTTTTTCAGCTAGGCAGTCCTTCTTCTTGTAGTTGCAGGAATCTAATTTTCTAGGGTTCAGGGTAGCCCTTAAATACTAAATTTAAGGGCGTGTTTAGGTCTGGGGGGTTAGTAGCCAATGGCTACTAGCCCTGAGGGTGGGTACACCCTCTTTGTGCCTCCTCCCAAGGGGAGGGGGTCACAATCCTAACCCTATTGGGGGAATCCTCCATCTGCAAGATGGAGGATTTCTAAAAGTCAGAGTCACCTCAGCTCAGGACACCTTAGGGGCTGTCCTGACTGGCCAGTGACTCCTCCTTGTTGCTTTCTTTGTTCCCTCCAGCCTTGCCGCCAAAAGTGGGGGCCGTGGCCGGAGGGGGCGGGCAACTCCACTAAGCTGGAGTGCCCTGCTGGGCTGTGACAAAGGGGTGAGCCTTTGAGGCTCACCGCCAGGTGTCACAGCTCCTGCCTGGGGGAGGTGTTAGCATCTCCACCCAGTGCAGGCTTTGTTACTGGCCTCAGAGTGACAAAGGCACTCTCCCCATGGGGCCAGCAACATGTCTCTGGTGTGGCAGGCTGCTGGAACTAGTCAGCCTACACAGACAGTCGGTTAAGTTTCAGGGGGCACCTCTAAGGTGCCCTCTGTGGTGTATTTTACAATAAAATGTACACTGGCATCAGTGTGCATTTATTGTGCTGAGAAGTTTGATACCAAACTTCCCAGTTTTCAGTGTAGCCATTATGGTGCTGTGGAGTTCGTGTTTGACAGACTCCCAGACCATATACTCTTATGGCTACCCTGCACTTACAATGTCTAAGGTTTTGTTTAGACACTGTAGGGGTACCATGCTCATGCACTGGTACCCTCACCTAGGGTATAGTGCACCCTGCCTTAGGGCTGTAAGGCCTGCTAGAGGGGTGTCTTACCTATACTGCATAGGCAGTGAGAGGCTGGCATGGCACCCTGAGGGGAGTGCCATGTCGACTTACTCGTTTTGTCCTCACTAGCACACACAAGCTGGCAAGCAGTGTGTCTGTGCTGAGTGAGAGGTCTCCAGGGTGGCATAAGACATGCTGCATCCCTTAGAGACCTTCCTTGGCATCAGGGCCCTTGGTACTAGAAGTACCAGTTACAAGGGACTTATCTGGATGCCAGGGTCTGCCAATTGTGGATACAAAAGTACAGGTTAGGGAAAGAACACTGGTGCTGGGGCCTGGTTAGCAGGCCTCAGCACACTTTCAATTGTAAACATAGCATCAGCAAAGGCAAAAAGTCAGGGGGCAACCATGCCAAGGAGGCATTTCCTTACACACACACACACAAATCAAGCTAAAATAAAAATACTAAGGGTTGGCTTTACAAGTGGGTGACAAGAGGGTACTCACTACACTAAAACCTGAAGTATCGCACCTCACCCCACCCCACCTCCATGCTCTACCGTCCCATTGTTGGAAACATTTCCACTGTACCCCTGGGACATGAGGGAATTGCCAGGACAGACATTTTAACCACAGGTGGATGGTGCAGTTTATGTGGGATCTCTACATGTGGCACGTCATCCTCTACCAGTGTGGCAGCTGCTGCATTTGCCACACAATTAGCTAGACAGTCCAGACCACAACCTAAGTCTGCCACTAAGCAACAGTTAATACACACCAATAATATTAATAGTACACTAGGAAAAATGGACCCAGTGTGCTATGCACATACAACGCACTGAGGATGAGATACACTCCAGTGTTCATCAACGTATATTCTAACACTGTGCAGAATAAATAGTAAAATAACAGAATGTGATTGTGAGGTTTACTCCAAAGTACCCAGAGACTGAACACAGTCTATTAAAATTCTAAAGCCAGATTGCCCGTCCCAGTGCCCCATCCTCCCTTGCAAACACCCATGCAAGTGACAACTAGAACAGCCAATTGAAAAGAAGCAAAAAGTAAATAATAACTGAGCAAATAAATTAGAAAAATAAATAAACCTGATTGTCGGATGCGAGCAGCTGCTGGGTGATGGCAGTCATACTGACCAGACACTGGAGGGAAGATGGAGATCACATGACAACACCAGCGGCAACCAGCGAGACAAGGAGCACACGAGCACAGAGAGACAGATGGAGGGGGGGGGACACCCAGGACAAATGAAAAACAAAACACAATCACGTTAGTAGCTGAAACAACATCACTTCTCTTTAAAACTGTGCCCACTGAAGATCTTCGAGGCTTTGTGGAATGAGCTGAGGCTTTCACAATGCAGCCCCACTGCATTATGTACATTCAGCCTATTCCATCACCCCCCAGCAGCGGTGCGCTGTATACACCAAAGCCATATTGTGATGCTCCAGCTTCTTGTAGAGTCTGCAGCTCACCTGCAAGCACAGTGCATAGGGCCACTAGGCTGTGTACATGCAAGCAATAACCTGACCTCCTGCCCTCTGCACTCTGTAATATCACTTGTAAGCACTCTGCCACCAAGCTGTGTATTTTGAAACCATAACTGCATCCTCCAACGCATCATGTATGTCTGCCCGATGGCCACATCCTACGGCAAAACCAGACTGCGTACACTGAAGCCATAGACTGATACTCCAGCTCACTGCAGTGTGCATGTCTGAATGTTAACCAGATCCCACATACCACTATAGCCTGTGTGCACCGAGGCCACAACCTGATCCTCCAGCTCCCTGCACTGTGTACATGTAACATGAAACCAGATCCCACAGCGACACAGGGCTGCGAACACTGAAGCCTTGACCTGACCCCCAGCTCCCTGCGCTGTGTACATGTGACCTGTAACCAGATCCCACAGCGACACAGGGCTGCGTACACTGAAGCCGTAACCTGATCCCCCAGCTCCCTGCACTGTGTACATGTGAGCTGTAACCAGATCCCACAGCGACACAGGGCTGCGTACACTGAAGCCTTGACCTGATCCCCAGCTCCCTGCACTGTGTACATGTGACATGAAACCAGATCCCAAAGCGACACAGGGCTGCGTACACTGAAGCCTTGACCTGACCCCCAGCTCCCTGCGCTGTGTACATGTGAGCTGTAACCAGATCCCACAGCGACACAGGGCTGCGTACACTGGAGCCGTAACCTGATCCCCAGCTCCCTGCACTGTGTACCTGTGACAAGTAACCAGATCCCACAGCGACACAGGGCTGCGTACACTGGAGCCGTAAGCTGATCCCCAGCTCCCTGCACTGCGTACCTGTGACCTGTAACCAGATCCCACAGCGACACAGGGCTGCGTACACTGGAGCCGTAACCTGATCCTCCAGCTCCCTGCACTGTGTACCTGTGACCTGTAACCAGATCCCACAGCGGCACAGGGCTGCGTACACTGGAGCCGTAACCTGATCCCCAGCTCCCTGCGCTGTGTACATGTGAAGTGTAACCAGATCCCACAGCGACACAGGGCTGCGTACACTGGAGCCGTAACCTGATCCTCCAGCTCCCTGCGCTGTGTACATGTGACCTGTAACCAGATCCCACAGCGACACAGGGCTGCGTACACTGGAGCCGTAACCTGATCCTCAGCTCCCTGCACGGTGTACATGTGACCTGTAACCAGATCCCACAGAGACACAGGGCTGCGTACACTGGAGCCGTAACCTGTTCCTCTGGCTCCCTGCACGGTGTACATGTGAGCTGTAACCAGATCCCACAGCGACACAGGGCTGTGTACACTGGAGCCGTAACCTGATCCCCAGCTCCCTGCAGTGCGTACCCGTGACCTGTAACCAGATCCCACAGCGACACAGGGCTGCGTACACTGGAGCCGTAACCTGATCCCCAGCTCCCTGCAGTGCGTACCTGTGACCTGTAACCAGATCCCACAGCGACACAGGGCTGCGTACACTGGAGCCGTAACCTGATCCCCAGCTCCCTGCAGTGCGTACCTGTGACCTGTAACCAGATCCCACAGCGACACAGGGCTGCGTACACTGGAGCCGTAACCTGATCCCCAGCTCCCTGCAGTGCGTACCTGTGACCTGTAACCAGATCCCACAGCGACACAGGGCTGCGTACACTGGAGCCGTAACCTGATCCCCAGCTCCCTGCAGTGCGTACCTGTGACCTGTAACCAGATCCCACAGCGACACAGGGCTGCGTACACTGGAGCCGTAACCTGATCCCCAGCTCCCTGCAGTGCGTACCTGTGACCTGTAACCAGATCCCACAGCGACACAGGGCTGCGTACACTGGAGCCGTAACCTGATCCCCAGCTCCCTGCAGTGCGTACCTGTGACCTGTAACCAGATCCCACAGCGACACAGGGCTGCGTACACTGGAGCCGTAACCTGATCCCCAGCTCCCTGCACTGTGTACATGTGACCTGTAACCAGATCCCACAGCGACACAGGGCTGCGTAAACTGGAGCCGTAACCTGACCCCCATCTCCCTGCACTGTGTACATGTGACCTGTAACCAGATCCCACAGCGACACAGGGCTGCGTACACTGGAGCCGTAACCTGATCCTCAGCTCCCTGCACGGTGTACATGTGACCTGTAACCAGATCCCACAGAGACACAGGGCTGCGTACACTGAAGCCGTAACCTGATCCCCCAGCTCCCTGCACTGTGTACATGTGAGCTGTAACCAGATCCCACAGCGACACAGGGCTGCGTACACTGGAGCCGTAACCTGATCCCCAGCTCCCTGCACTGTGTACATGTGAGCTGTAACCAGATCCCACAGCGACACAGGGCTGCGTACACTGGAGCCGTAACCTGATCCTCCAGCTCCCTGCACGGTGTACATGTGACCTGTACCCAGATCCCACAGCGACACAGGGCTGCGTACACTGAAGCCTTGACCTGACCCCCAGCTCCCAGCGCTGTGTACCTGTGACCTGTAACCAGCTCCCACAGCGACACAGGGCTGCGTACACTGGAGCCGTAACCTGATACTCCAGATCCCTGCGCTGTGTACATGTGACCTGTAACCAGATCCCACAGCGACACAGGGCTGCGTACACTGGAGCCGTAACCTGATCCCCCAGCTCCCTGCGCTGTGTACATGTGAGCTGTAACCAGATCCCACAGCGACACAGGGCTGCGTACACTGAAGCCGTAACCTGATCCCCCAGCTCCCTGCGCTGTGTACATGTGAGCTGTAACCAGATCCCACAGCGACACAGGGCTGCGTACACTGAAGCCTTGACCTGATCCCCCAGCTCCCTGCGCTGTGTACATGTGAGCTGTAACCAGATCCCACAGCGACACAGGGCTGCGTACACTGAAGCCTTGACCTGATCCCCCAGCTCCCTGCGCTGTGTACATGTGAGCTGTAACCAGATCCCACAGCGACACAGGGCTGCGTACACTGGAGCCGTAACCTGATCCTCCAGCTCCCTGCGCTGTGTACATGTGAGCTGTAACCAGATCCCACAGAGACACAGGGCTGCGTACACTGGAGCCGTAACCTGATCCTCCAGCTCCCTGCGCTGTGTACATGTGAGCTGTAACCAGATCCCACAGAGACACAGGGCTGCGTACACTGGAGCCTTGACCTGACCCCCAGCTCCCTGCGCTGTGTACATGTGAGCTGTAACCAGATCCCACAGCGACACAGGGCTGCGTACACTGGAGCCGTAACCTGATCCTCCAGCTCCCTGCACTGTGTACATGTGAGCTGTAACCAGATCCCACAGAGACACAGGGCTGCGTACACTGGAGCCGTAACCTGATCCTCCAGCTCCCTGCATGGTGTACATGTGACCTGTAACCAGATCCCACAGCGACACAGGGCTGCGTACACTGAAGCCTTGACCTGACCCCCAGCTCCCTGCGCTGTGTACATGTGACCTGTAACCAGATCCCACAGCGACACAGGGCTGCGTACACTGGAGCCGTAACCTGACCCCCAGCTCCCTGCGCTGTGTACATGTGACCTGTAACCAGATCCCACTCCCTGCACTGCGTACATGTGACCTGTAACCAGATCCCACAGCGACACAGGGCTGCGTACACTGGAGCCGTAACCTGATCCCCAGCTCCCTGCGCTGTGTACATGTGACCTGTAACCAGATCCCACAGCGACACAGGGCTGCGTACACTGGAGCCGTAACCTGATCCCCAGCTCCCTGCGCTGTGTACATGTGAGCTGTAACCAGATCCCACAGCGAAACAGGACTGCGTACACTGAAGCCGTAACCTGACCCCCAGCTCCCTGCGCTGTGTACATGTGACCTGTACCCAGATCCCACAGAGACACAGCTGCGTACACTGGAGCTGTAACCTGATCCCCAGCTCCCTGCGCTGCGTACCTGTGACCTGTAACCAGATCCCACAGCGACACAGGGCTGCGTACACTGAAGCCGTAACCTGATCATCAGCTCCCTGCGCTGTGTACCTGTGACCTGTAACCAGATCCCACAGCGACACAGGGCTGCGTACACTGAAGCCTTGACCTGACCCCCAGCTCCCTGCGCTGTGTACATGTGACCTGTAACCAGATCCCACAGCGGCACAGGGCTGCGTACACTGGAGCCGTAACCTGATACTCCAGATCCCTGCGCTGTGTACATGTGAGCTGTAACCAGATCCCACAGTGGCACAGGGCTGCGTACACTGGAGCCGTAACCTGATCCCCCAGCTCCCTGTGCCGTGTACATGTGAGCTGTAACCAGATCCCACAGCGGCACAGGGCTGCGTACACTGGAGCCGTAACCTGATCCCCCAGCTCCCTGCGCGGTGTACATGTGAGCTGTAACCAGATCCCACAGCGGCACAGGGCTGCGTACACTGGAGCCGTAACCTGATCCCCCAGCTCCCTGCGCTGTGTACATGTGAGCTGTAACCAGATCCCACAGCGGCACAGGGCTGCGTACACTGGAGCCGTAACCTGATCCCCCAGCTCCCTGCACGGTGTACATGTGACCTGTAACCAGATCCCACAGCGGCACAGGGCTGCGTACACTGGAGCCGTAACCTGATCCCCCAGCTCCCTGCACGGTGTACATGTGACCTGTAACCAGATCCCACAGCGGCACAGGGCTGCGTACACTGGAGCCGTAACCTGATCCCCAGCTCCCTGCAGTGCGTACCTGTGACCTGTAACCAGATCCCACAGCGACACAGGGCTGCGTACACTGAAGCCTTGACCTAACCCCCAGCTCCCTGCGCTGTGTACATGTGACCTGTAACCAGATCCCACAGCGACACAGGGCTGCGTACACTGGAGCCGTAACCTGATCCCCCAGCTCCCTGCACTCTGTACATGTGACAAGTAACCAGATCCCACAGCGACACACGGCTGCGTACACTGGAGCCGTAACCTGATCCCCAGCTCCCTGCTCTGTGTACATGTGACAAGTAACCAGATCCCACAGCGACACAGGGCTGTGTACACTGAAGCCGTAACCTGTTCCTCTGGCTCCCTGCACTGTGTACATGTGACAAGTAACCAGATCCCACAGCGACACAGGACTGCGTACACTGAAGCCGTAACATGATCCCCCAGCTCCCTGCACTGTGTACATGTGACCTGAAACCAGATCCCACAGCGGCACAGGGCTGCGTACACTGAAGCCGTAACCTGATCCTCCAGCTCCCTGCACTGTGTACATGTGAGCTGTAACCAGATCCCACAGCGACACAGGGCTGCGTACACTGGAGCCGTAACCTGATCCCCAGCTCCCTGCGCTGTGTACATGTGACCTGTAACCAGATCCCACAGCGACACAGGGCTGCGTACACTGAAGCCTTGACCTGACCCCCAGCTCCCAGCACTGTGTACATGTGAGCTGTAATCAGATCCCACAGCGACACAGGGCTGTGTACACTGGAGCCGTAACCTGATCCCCCAGCTCCCTGCGCTGTGTACATGTGACCTGTAACAAGATCCCACAGCGACACAGGGCTGCATACACTGAAGCCTTGACCTGACCCTCAGCTCCCTGCGCTGTGTACAGGTGAGCTGTAACCAGCTCCCACAGCGACACAGGGCTGCGTACACTGAAGCCTTGACCTGACCCCCAGCTCCCTGCACTGTGTACATGTGAGCTGTAACCAGATCCCACAGCGACACAGGGCTGCGTACACTGGAGCCGTAACCTGATCCCCAGCTCCCTGCACTGTGTACATGTGACCTGTAACCAGATCCCACAGCGACACAGGGCTGCGTACACTGGAGCCATAACCTGATCCCCAGCTCCCTGCACTGTGTACATGTGACCTGTAACCAGATCCCACAGCGACACAGGGCTGCGTACACTGGAGCCGTAACCTGATCCCCCAGCTCCCTGCACTGCGTACATGTGACCTGTAACCAGATCCCACAGCGACACAGGGCTGCGTACACTGGAGCCGTAACCTGATCCCCAGCTCCCTGCACTGTGTACATGTGAGCTGTAACCAGATCCCACAGCGACACAGGGCTGCGTACACTGGAGCCGTAACCTGATCCCCCAGCTCCCTGCACTGCGTACATGTGACCTGTAACCAGATCCCACAGCGACACAGGGCTGCGTACACTGGAGCCGTAACCTGATCCCCAGCTCCCTGCACTGTGTACATGTGAGCTGTAACCAGATCCCACAGCGACACAGGGCTGCGTACACTGAAGCCTTGACCTGACCCCCAGCTCCCAGCACTGTGTACATGTGAGCTGTAATCAGATCCCACAGCGACACAGGGCTGTGTACACTGGAGCCGTAACCTGATCCCCCAGCTCCCTGCGCTGTGTACATGTGACCTGTAACAAGATCCCACAGCGACACAGGGCTGCATACACTGAAGCCTTGACCTGACCCTCAGCTCCCTGCGCTGTGTACAGGTGAGCTGTAACCAGCTCCCACAGCGACACAGGGCTGCGTACACTGAAGCCTTGACCTGACCCCCAGCTCCCTGCACTGTGTACATGTGAGCTGTAACCAGATCCCACAGCGACACAGGGCTGCGTACACTGGAGCCGTAACCTGACCCCCAGCTCCCTGCACTGTGTACATGTGACCTGTAACCAGATCCCACAGCGACACAGGGCTGCGTACACTGGAGCCGTAACCTGATCCCCCAGCTCCCTGCACTGCGTACATGTGACCTGTAACCAGATCCCACAGCGACACAGGGCTGCGTACACTGGAGCCGTAACCTGATCCCCAGCTCCCTGCACTGCGTACATGTGAGCTGTACCCAGATCTCACAGCGACACAGGGCTGCGTACACTGGAGCCGTAACCTGATCCCCAGCTCCCTGCACTGCGTACATGTGAGCTGTACCCAGATCTCACAGCGACACAGGGCTGCGTACACTGGAGCCGTAACCTGATCCCCAGCTCCCTGCACTGCGTACATGTGAGCTGTACCCAGATCTCACAGCGACACAGGGCTGCGTACACTGGAGCCGTAACCTGATCCCCCAGCTCCCTGCACTGCGTACATGTGACCTGTACCCAGATCCCACAGCGACACAGGGCTGCGTACACTGGAGCCGTAACCTGATCCCCCAGCTCCCTGCACTGCGTACATGTGACCTGTACCCAGATCCCACAGCGACACAGGGCTACGTACACTGGAGCCGTAACCTGATACTCCAGCTCCCTGCACTGTGTACATGTGACCTGTAACCAGATCCCACAGCGACACAGGGCTGCGTACACTGGAGCCGTAACCTGATCCCCAGCTCCCTGCAGTGCGTACCTGTGACCAGTAACCAGATCCCACAGCGACACAGGGCTGCGTACACTGAAGCCTTGACCTGACCCCCAGCTCCCTGCGCTGTGTACATGTGACCTGTAACCAGATCACACAGCGACACAGGGCTGCGTACACTGGAGCCGTAACCTGATCCCCCAGCTCCCTGCACTGTGTACATGTGACAAGTAACCAGATCCCACAGCGACACAGGGCTGTGTACACTGAAGCCGTAACCTGTTCCTCTGGCTCCCTGCACTCTGGACATGTGACAAGTAACCAGATCCCACAGCGACACACGGCTGCGTACACTGGAGCCGTAACCTGATCCCCAGCTCCCTGCACTGTGTACATGTGACAAGTAACCAGATCCCACAGCGACACAGGGCTGTGTACACTGAAGCCGTAACCTGTTCCTCTGGCTCCCTGCACTGTGTACATGTGACAAGTAACCAGATCCCACAGCGACACAGGACTGCGTACACTGAAGCCGTAACATGATCCCCCAGCTCCCTGCACTGTGTACATGTGACCTGAAACCAGATCCCACAGCGGCACAGGGCTGCGTACACTGAAGCCGTAACCTGATCCTCCAGCTCCCTGCACTGTGTACATGTGAGCTGTAACCAGATCCCACAGCGACACAGGGCTGCGTACACTGGAGCTGTAACCTGATCCCCAGCTCCCTGCGCTGTGTACATGTGACCTGTAACCAGATCCCACAGCGACACAGGGCTGCGTACACTGAAGCCTTGACCTGACCCCCAGCTCCCAGCACTGTGTACATGTGAGCTGTAACCAGATCCCACAGCGACACAGGGCTGTGTACACTGGAGCCATAACCTGATCCCCCAGCTCCCTGCGCTGTGTACATGTGACCTGTAACAAGATCCCACAGCGACACAGGGCTGCATACACTGAAGCCTTGACCTGACCCTCCGCTCCCTGCGCTGTGTACATGTGAGCTGTAACCAGCTCCCACAGCGACACAGGGCTGCGTACACTGAAGCCTTGACCTGACCCCCAGCTCCCAGCACTGTGTACATGTGAGCTGTAACCAGATCCCACAGCGACACAGGGCTGTGTACACTGGAGCCGTAACCTGATCCCCAGCTCCCTGCACTGTGTACATGTGACCTGTAACCAGATCCCACAGCGACACAGGGCTGCGTACACTGGAGCCGTAACCTGATCCCCCAGCTCCCTGCACTGCGTACATGTGACCTGTAACCAGATCCCACAGCGACACAGGGCTGCGTACACTGGAGCCGTAACCTGATCCCCAGCTCCCTGCACTGTGTACATGTGAGCTGTAACCAGATCCCACAGAGACACAGGGCTGCGTACACTGGAGCCGTAACCTGATCCTCCAGCTCCCTGCACGGTGTACATGTGAGCTGTAACCAGATCCCACAGCGACACAGGGCTGCGTACACTGAAGCCTTGACCTGACCCCCAGCTCCCTGCACTGTGTACATGTGAGCTGTAACCAGATCCCACAGCGACACAGGGCTGTGTACACTGGAGCCGTAACCTGATCCTCCAGCTCCCTGCACTGCGTACATGTGACCTGTAACCAGATCCCACAGCGACACAGGGCTGCGTACACTGGAGCCGTAACCTGATCCTCCAGCTCCCTGCACGGTGTACATGTGAGCTGTAACCAGATCCCACAGCGACACAGGGCTGTGTACACTGAAGCCGTAACCTGTTCCTCTGGCTCCCTGCACTGTGTACATGTGACAAGTAACCAGATCCCACAGCGACACAGGGCTGTGTATACAGAAGCCATAATCTGATCCTCTGAGTCCCTGTACCTTTGCCTGCTGTTTGTTTCCTCGTATTTCTCACACATCATCCCAAGGTTGCCTTGTTTTGTCATTGTCACTTTAGCTCTTATGTTACCAGCTTCATCCTTGTTTAGCTTATATTTCTGTCCCGGACCTGCCACCCTGCCCCACTGGGCAAACCAGCACCTGGTGCCTGCTCACCCCACCTCCTTCCTCAGGGGACCTTAAAATGGTGGCTGCAGTGCGGACTAACCCACTGAGGGTCACTCTCTGGACCTGCCTGGTTCACTTTGCACTGCTCCTATCTTGGCTTACCTGTGTTATTACCTTATATTGTCGGAGCCTCGGTCCTCTGACCAAGGAAGTTCTGGCCCTTTCAACCTTTTGTGCATCAGATTTCCCATTACTTTGCTGTTTGTTTGTTTCCTTGTATTTCTCCCCTCGCGGCTGCCTGGCCTTTTTTTAATCATTTGTTTCACTACTGTAATTTTAGCTTGTCAATTCGCCAGTTTTACTATAATCTTTTATCCTCAACTCTAACCCACTCGCACTAAGGATAACCCCTCAAATGTAGGGGCTGCTGTCAGCTGCAACAGATGAAAATTCAAAATTCTCTTACTGCTTGAGTCCCTGTTTCATTCCACTCCTGTACTCTGAAGGCCTGGCTCACCGCCACACACCCAAGGCTGCTGCACACACAGGTCTTTGTCTCTAAATCAAAGCCTGTTCAATTCTCAAACATCAAAAGGAGTTATCGGACCTGCTACACTCCCCTTCTACAGACATTCTACCACAGAGACATGGCTCCTCAAACGCAGACAGCCCTTCAGCCTTATCCTCAGGGTATAAAATCTCCAGACAAGAGAGACCCCGTAAACCTGGTGGCGAGCTCTGGTCATCTACCAAAATAATTGTAACCTTCCCACTCTCAAATCAGTCTCTGTAGACAGGTTAGATTTATCACCTTGAAACCTCTCACTGAAAAGTCCCTCCCTCTCTGCGGAACCCTTTCTTACAAACCTCCTGGACCTAAAAAAGGATTCCTTAACTCTTAACTTGCTGACCTGCAGGCACATTCATCCTAGGTGACTCAAACTGTTAACTAAACTTGGCCATGGTCCCACACTACCACCTACTCCTGGACGACCTGGCCACTCTTGGACTCCAGCACCTAGTCACTGGTCCTAGCTACTAAGCGGGACACACCCTACACCCCAATTTCTTTAAAATCTCTAGCCTCTCTTCTGCCCTTTTGCCCACTGATCTGGTCAGACCACTTGCTACTCACCTCTATCCAACAGTCTCTCTGCCCCTTCCGGCGAGCTCCTCAGGCAATCAAACCATCATCTCCAGATCCTGGAAACTTACTTGTCCTTCCAAACTCACTGAACCACTTACTACCACCCCTCCGTCGCCACGTCACTGAACATCAATATATCAGTTAACACCTTAAATGAATGGATTTCTAACATACTTGATTACACTGCCCCCTTAGACAACTTTCTTGGCCTCGTGTAAAATTCCCTCTACAAGCTGGTACTCTGGCAATCTCAGAGAAGTGAGGCATGGGTGAAAGGTGTTGGAACAAGCCTGTAGGCCCCCTTGTACACTCACAAAGAGGCTTTAGATCATCCTGTATGCGGATGGGGCGCATTACTTAATCTCTCTGCCTGCACCTCCATGGCTGCGCATCTGAAAGCCCTGCACTGGCTGCCCATTGAGAAACAACGGTCCGTTCCCTTCTATCTCTGCAAAAGACTATTTTTGTGCAACGCTCTGCTCATCTGCCACTCGTTTAGCATACATCCCTTGCAGCAGACGATCCAGAACCGGAAGCCATTCCTTTCCCACTTGGCCACCAACAAGTAGAACTGTCTTCCTACAGCTATCTGCCTGAACAACTCCTAAACCTGCTTCAACAAACCCCTCAAGCCCACTGACTGGCAGCTTTCGACTTTGCTCCTCCTACGCACTAAGATAAAGGTATGGGAGATACAGCACCCTACAAATAAAAATAACCTAACATGCTTTGATGACATCCAATAAATTCCTTATCCTGCAGGAAACCAGGCTGTCCAACCCGCACCTTATCCATCAGTGTCCCCCGAAACACAATCTCATGGTCAACCACGGCCAAGCTCCGGACCACTATCCCACAGCCTCTTTCACCAGCACCTGAGGCTCTGCAAATTTAAACCACATCCCGATCCTCTGCCAGTCACAAGCTATGTACAGTCAACCCCTAATCGTGCAGATTTAACCCATAACCTCGTTCTCTAGGGTACGCTGCCTGTATACAGCAAAGCTAACTTTATTCTCCAGTACTCCGGGAGATGCATATGTCCAAACAGCGCACCAGTTTACTAGCACCAATGGGTGGTGTACATTCAACCCGTAGCCTCCAGCAAAACCATGAGGTTTATATACAATGTGTATCTAGACCTCCACCGACCGCGTGGCAGTGTAGGTTCAACTAAAAACCTCACACTCAAGCACAATTACTCTGTGTGCATCAATCATCTAGCCTCATCCCAAGGACCTCTAAGCTCTGCACATTCAACGTATAATTAGATCCTCCAGAAACCACAAACTGGGTCAATTCAACCCACAACTTGACCCTCTAGCAATCCTGAGAAGAGCAAAATATAACAGAACCTTATCCTCCAGTACCTTTAGGTCAAAGTACTTCCAACTGGTAACCCCAATGTCCATCTCGTCTGGGCTGTGTACATGTAACCCATGGGCTCCTTCTCCTCATACTGTGCAAATGCAACCCATGAAATCATCGGTCAGAATGTCATGGCGGTGTTAGTGCAATCCTTACTCTCTTCCTCATCCACTAATGGGAAGCGTTTACATCCAACCTGTAACTTCTTCCACCAGCAGCACAGGCCGTAACTGGTGACTTTAAGCCTCCACCTGGGGCGTGTACATCTAAGGCACGATCTCACCCTCCAACAGGTCCAATCCTTAACCTCAACGTCCAGCACCAGTGAACTGTGTGAATATCCTGCAGCACCGCTGACTGTGGACATCTAAACTTCTGCTCATCCTCCAGTATCCCACGGCAGTGTAAGTTCCACCATAACTTTTGCCTCCAACATCAGAAATTTGTGCATGTTCAACTTGTTCTCTGAATGAGACCTAGCCCATTCTTGACAATTAGCAATTAAGAAAATCTAGGTTTGAAAAGGTTACATGTAAATAGAAAATGTAACATCAGGAAAACAAAGCCAGTACTATTGTCAGGGGGGAGATAAGGATTTTACATCTTTACAGTTTACATCTTTACATTCTACTCAACCAAAACCCCCTGTGCCGAGAACAAGAAAGTAAGAGAAGACAAGGGGTGTCTTCAGGGGTTCACATCGGTCAACTCTGTTCCCTCCGAGGCAACAACAAAGGCCACCAGAGGCAGTGATTAAACGTGTACTGGCTGCAAATGAAGATACTCACAATACGCTCCACCAAGCAGAGCCTGATAAATAATTATCTTATCAATTATTAAGGGGATTAGGAGCACTGAAATGAGGACAATCTACGACTATGAATCTGGTTTAGAAGACTACGCTACAGTTGTAACCTGCACCCATGCTAAGGGGTCTCAGGAGGACAGCAGCATTAGCCGTTGGCCTCTGAGGCTCTGTGGGCTTACTCAAGACCAGAATGGTCCCCTCCTCATCTACTGCGTTTACCTGCTTTAGATGCTTCTTCAGCTCCTGGGACTCTGGCTCTGGTAATGTTGGAAGCAGCTCAGCGTTGGTTGGTGCGATCACCTGTACAGAAAAGGTGCGTTTTGAGTATTCCCCATCGGTGACAGTCAAGGTACCGACTGGTTCACACTACTGGTGACGTAAAGTTTGTTGCAAGGATGAGAGAGCCGGCTTTGGAGAAATGGACTGCAGGCCCACACAGTAAAATGGGGAAGTTGCAGGGAGACAGTGTTTAACAGAAATGAAAACAGGAATTAATGTTAAAAGGATAAGTGATGAGGAAAATCAGTGAGAAGAGTTATGGAGCAGAGGAGGTGGGAACACAGGAATCAAGGGGCCACAGGAGAGCAGAGAAGCAGGGGCAGCTGCAGAGGAGAAGGGCTTGTTGTGGACGACAGAAGAGGTGAAGACATAAGACTGCAAATTTCTTACCCTGTTGCTGTCCAAATCCACCAGCCACACATCGTCTGGCATCCTGAAATCAGACTTGTACAGGAAGAAGCTTGCAGGTACGCCGATTATGTACGGCGTAGGTGCCAAGAGCAACTGGAAGCGAAAAATACAGTTAGAGGGAACAACACTTGGCAGGGCTACGATCGAAGTAAGTGTTTCACACGAAGACCTATTCCCATGCAACATAAATGTTCAGTAATACGACTTTTCAGCTACTCTGTCGCTTCCTCTTAGAAGAGAGGAAGAGGATGTCGAGCCCTCTTTTTTAAAAGGGGGAGTCCGGACCGTGGCAAGGTCTTAAATTTAATCTTTGCACTTTCTTCTACCAAAATAATAAAGACATTTTCCTCAGTGCATACTAATCTGTCCCATGGTGACTGTTAGCTCTTTGCCCTTATTTGTTATTAGGGGACGCTGTCACTCGATGAAATTCACTTACAGATGCGACTGACATGTAGGTTAAGCTCCTAGATATACAATTAGTCACTTTATTGGCTACAATTCATGTACTTCAATGCACCTGCCCTGAACTTTTTGTCACTGTTGAGGTATTTAATGCCTTAGATCAGACGATGAGAGTCTTTGTTATTTCAATATGCAACTTCTGATTTTAAAGTTATTTGTTACTTGAGACCTGATTTAGGGACGGTACGGTGTCTCAATAGGATGTTTCAGACTTTAGGGTATTCCTACTAGATGTGTATCCTTGAAATAAATAAAATACATTTTTGAAAATCATTCTGAGTGTGTCCTTGAGCTTAGCGTCCATCCAAACGCACAGGAGGACGTAACAGTTAACACTTAGTGTGGTACAAATACAATGAGCAACTCCGAGCCAACAGCAAACTACAAATGTACAAAAACAGTCAAAAGTCTTACTAAAAGGGAAGACTTCAACTGGTGCCTCTGAAAGAGAGACAGTGTAGGTGTCTCCCAACATTTATGTTTAGTTCATAGTTTATTATTCAAGGGATTCTCCCTGTACCATACTCTTACCAGCCAAACTGATGTATGCCCGATTGCAAGTCATCTGGCAGTACTCGGCATGACAAACAATAGTGGAAATGTACAAACACACCCAATTCATACTCCTAATACACACCTACAGTACAAGTTACTTACTTTTGGTAACTATATATCTGGTAGAGGCATATTCTAGTTGCAGAATCCTTACCTTAGAGTTTCCCCCAGACTGATCCGGAGAATTTTTCTTAGAGCAGTACCCCTGCGCGCTACTCTGTGGGCGTCATTGGCATCATGGTCGCTGTGATGACGTCATGGTCATATAGGCGCCACCCCGGTGCGTCGACATGAGTTCTTTTAACAACTTTCCACGCCAGTAGCGCAGCGCCATGAAGAACACTGAGAATGGTGTGCCAAAACTACGGCCCTTAGAGGGACGAACCAGTCCCTAGAAATCAGTCCGCAGTGAGGGGAGGACGGGCGGGTTGGTAAGGAATCTGCAACTAGAATATGTCTCTACCAGATATATTGTTACCGAAGGTAAGTAACTTGTACTTCTGACAGAGATGGTGGTGGGCTGCGAACTAAGATCACACCAAAAGTCCTGCAGGACTGAGCAGCCAAAATAGCCGTCCCTGTGGACTCGGCTTCCAGGCAGTAATCCTGGGCAAACGTATGTAAGGACTCCCACGTTGCGGCCTGGCAGATATCCAGGACTGGAACTCCGCGTGCTAACCATGTGGTAGCAGCAGTTGCTCTGGTTGAATGAGCGCGCAAACCCTCGGGGGGGTTGCTTTTTTCACCAAAGCGTAGCACATCTTGATGCAAAGCACTACCCATCGCGAGATGGTCCTCTTCTGCACCGCCTTCCGTTTCTTCGCACCCACATATCCCACAAAGAGTTGATCGTCCACCCGGAAATCTTTGGTACAATCTAGATATAACACCAACGCTCTTTTGTATCGAGACAGTGGAGTCTCTACTCCTCATGAGAGGGATGTGGGGGTGTGTATAGTGTACTTAAGGTAATAGATTGGCCTAAGTGAAAAGGGCGTTACCACTCTGGTCCTTCGCACCAGGGCTACCTTTCTTCCCACTTTGTCAGGATGCACTGCTAGGAATGGTGGTTTAGAATAAAGAGACTGAAGCTCACTCACTCTGCGAGCAGAGGTGATGGCAATCAAAAAAGCTGTTTTAAGGGTCAAGTGCCGTAGAGGACAGCTGTGGAGAGGCTCAAAAGGGGCACACATGAGGTATGGGAGGACCAAATTCAAATCCCACTGTGGCATTAGGAACAGAACAGGAGGGAACATATGTGTGAGGCCTTTAAGAAACCTCCCAACAATGGGAGATTTGAAAAGAGAAGGTTGGTCTGGTAGCCTTAAGAAGGCAGAGATGGCAGACAAATATTCCTTGAGGGTGCCCAGAGCAGAGCCCTGCTGGGCAAGAGGGAATAAAGAGGAGAACCTCTGAGAGAGGTGCAGAGATGGGATCAACAGACTTGTTGATACACCATGCAACAAATTTATTCCAATGACAGGCGTATACCGTTTTGGTGGAGGGACACATGGCTGCCAAGATGACATTACACAAGTGGAAGGTCAAAAGCCATCAACTGTCGCCGCTCAATCTCCACGCAAGGAGGCAGGGACTGGACAGGTTCGGGTGGATAACAGTCCCCTGCTGCTGCAACAGAAAATCTTCTTAAAGGGGAAGTCTGATCGGAGGATTGATGGCCATGGTCAGTAGCTCGGGATACCAGACTCTTCGTGCCCAGTTCGGAGCCACCAAGATTACTTGGGCCCGGTCTTGCCTGATCTTCTTCAGAACCCTGGGCAGAAGTGGTATTGGCGGGAAGGCGGACAGGAGGCCTGAGTTCCACTCTTGACGAAAAGCGTCGCAGAGCAAGAGCCACCTTGGAAACTCCAATGTGCAAAACAGCTGACATTGAGCGTTCTCTGCGGAGGCAAATAGATCTAACCAAGGCTCTCCCCACTGCTGAAAGAGACCTTGCGTCACCTTCAGATGGAGACGCCATTTGTGACTGACTATGCATCGACGGCTGAGTTCATCTGCTCTGA
The DNA here is from genome assembly GCF_031143425.1 of Pleurodeles waltl. Taxonomy (NCBI): domain Eukaryota; kingdom Metazoa; phylum Chordata; class Amphibia; order Caudata; family Salamandridae; genus Pleurodeles; species Pleurodeles waltl. Next base: position 9,670,405 of record NC_090440.1, read on the forward strand.
CGTTCAGAGAGCCCGAAAGATGTTGAACCACCAGGGAAACGCCCTGGAGTTCCAGCTATGTCCAGAGGCGAACTTCCGCTTGACAAAGGGTCCACAAACCCACTCCACCCTGCTTGTTGCAATACCACTTGAAGGTGGTGTTGTCAGTGAACACCTGCACCACTTTCCCTTTGAGAGAGGGAAGGAATGCTTTCAATGCAAGTTGGATGTCCGGAGCTTCAAAAGGATGATGGGGAGTCCGAACTCCACCAGAGACCAGAGGCCTCTGATCTCCTCCTCTCCCATGTGGCCGCCTCTTCCAAGGAGTGATGCATCTGTCACTACTGTGAGATGTGGTTGGGGAAGGGAGAGATCTGCCGTTGTCCCAATCTGGATTAGGCAACCAGCACTGCAGGTCTTTCATAGTTCCCTCCGAGATCTGAACCATGTCGGAGAGATTCCCCTGATGCTGCACCCACTGGAACTTCAGGTCCCACTGCTGAGCTCACATGTGCCATCTGGCATGTTGGACCAGCAGGATGCAGGAGGCCATGAGGCCCAGCAGCCTCAGAGTCATTCTCACCGAAATCTAGGATAGAGGGTGAAACATCAAATCATAGCCTGAATATCCTGGACTCGCTTTTTGGGAGGAAAAGCCCGAAACTGCACTGTGTCCAGAACAGCTCAGATGAAAGGGAGTGTCTGAGAGGGAGTCAGGTGTGACTTCAGCATGTTGATAGTGAACCCCAGTGAATGCAGGAGGTTCGCTATAGTCTGGAAGTGGGAGACTATTTTCTGGGGTGTGTCTGCCTTCAACAGCCAGTCGTTGAGGTAGGGGAAGACTGGGACCCCAAACCTGCGCAGATGATTTGCAACCACTACCATCACTTTCATGAACACCCGAGGGGCACTGGTTAGGCCAAAGGGGAGCACAGTGAACTGAAAGTGCTAGTGACCTACCATGAATCGAAGGTAATATCTGTGGACCCGCAGGACTGGAGTATAGAACTAGGCGTCCTGCAAGTCCAAAGCAACAATCCAGTCTCCAGGGTTCAGGGCAGAAAGGGCCTGAGCCAGGGTTAATATCTTGAACTTCTCCTTCTTGAGGAAGACATTGAGGGACTTGAGGTCTAGGACAGGACGAAGACCCTTGTCCTTTATGAGCACCAGAAAGGTAGCAGAAATAGCAACCACAACCTACTTCTGGCGCAGGGACCCTCTCTATGGCTTCCTTGGCCAGGAGAGCCTTGACTTCCTCGTGGAGAAGTGCCAAATGATCCTCCGACAGATGATCGAATGACAGTGGCATGGCTCGGACGATCTGTAAAACCCACCGTCCGTGGTAATGTATTCCCAGTGGGACAGGTGATAGGGAATCCTGCTGACCAACTGGTCCCAGATGTCCCAGGGGACTAGGAAGGTTTAGAGGCAGAGGTGGGGGTGGACTGGGCGGCCCACCGACTCCCTGATCAACAAGGTCCTTGGATCACACGTCCACGCAGGGGCAGTTCAGCATGTGCGGGTCGGTAGCCCTGTGGAAATGGAGGAAGTTGGGCGTAGCCACGAAAGGAGAGAGAGGCCGTCTGAGGGGGTGAGGAGCAGCAGCGAAGCAAAGGGACCGAGCCGTAGCCCGGGAATCCTTAAAGAGCTCGAGCGCGGAGTCAAAGGGCATGTCCATCAAAGATTGCTGGACATTCCCCGAAAAGCCGGACGTCCTCAACCAGGCATGGAGTCCCAATGCCACAGTTGATGCAACTTATCTGCCCAGTGAGTCGGTCGTATCCAGTCCACAACATAGCATGAAATTGGCTACATCTCACCCATCTGTCATGGCTTGGGAGTGAACATTACGAGCCTCTTCCGGAACTTGAGGCAGCACTTGCACAACCGTATCACAGAGAGTATGGGAACAGTAGCCCAAAAGACATGCGGTGTATACGGACCGCAGCGCTAGACTGGCAGAGGAAAACATCTTCTTTCATAAACTTTCCAGTCTTTTTCATTCCCTGTCCGGGTGAGCAGTAGTGAATGCGCCAGAGGATGATGAAGCCTGAATGACCAGGCTCTCAGGGGTAGGGTGTTGGGTAAGGAAATTTGGGTCATTCGGCGCAGGACGATGGCGGTGGGCAATCATCCCATTCACAGGAGCCCCTGTGCTGGGTTTGGGCCAGGTCCCCGGTAGGACATCCGTAAGTGCTTGGTTGAAGGGAAGAAGGGGTTCCGAGTTGGAGGCCCCAGGTTGAAGCACTTTAGTCAGGAGGTTAGGCCTGACCTCCACAGAAGGAAGCTCGAGGTTCAAAACCTCAGCAGCCTTTCTCGCCACTATAGAATATGACGATCCCTCCTTCGTTAGCCACACTACGGTATGCCAGTATCAGGGGAGGTGTCCAACCCACTAGCATCACCCAAATCCTGTACCCAGACCAGTTCAGGCTCAAGCTGGTTTTCTAAAGGGTCCAGCGACCCCTCTACACTATCCCCGTATCCATACCCATAGTAATAGGGTTCAGGATCAACCCTGGGCACAGCAAAGCCCATGGAAAACTGAATCGGCATCGAGTGACATCGTTCCGGGTCATCAGGAATAGGTATAGGGTCGATGTTGATTGTGGGCACAGTCGGACCCAGACTGCTGCTCCGTAGAGGGAGGCCTAGAGCGTCTACACACTTCCTGCATCACATTGTGCGAGCGACGGGGCAAAGTCGAAAAACGTTTCACCTTCTTTCACTTTCTTACCAGAATGTTCAGATGACTTGGACGAAGATGAATGGTGGTGACTCTGCGACCGGTCTCCTGACCTTCCTCTCGAACGGAACTGGGAACGACGCCGAGTCGAGTGTCAGGCCGCCATGAGCTTCAGGGACCGCTCCCTCAAAGCTTTTGGGTTTATGGCCGAACGCTGTGAGCATGACTTCGGGTCGTGGTTGCGCTCCAAACACCAGAGGCACACGAGGTGCGGATCCGTCACGGACATCATGTAGTGATGGGAGTCCCAGGGTTTAAATCCGGTTTTACAGGACATCCCTTGAAGCAAACCAAAACTTGTCAAAAACGAATTCGACAAAATGTCGTAGTTGGTTAAAAAAAATGACTGAGGTAGCTCTTCTCTGGATCTGCGCTTAAATTGGCGCAGAAAGAAAAGAACTGATGTCAGCACGCCGGGGTGGTGCCTATATAAGACTGTGACAACATCACGGCGACCGCAACGACGCCCGCAGAGTCGACCGACGCCACCCAACAGCGCGTTGGGGTACTGCACGAAGAAAAATTCTCCAGATCCAGCCTAATGCCTGGGGGAAATTCTAAGGTAAGGAATCTGCAACTAGAACTCTTTATCAGATAAGCCCTACACTGGACCACCATACCTGAACAACCACATGCACCTCTGTCAACCGGCCAGACATCAATGCTCAACCTCACTGTCACTCTCATGGACCCCACCCACACTTACAAAAGCAGAGCTCCTTCTCCTACATTGTACCCAAAATATGGCACAAACTCACAAGACATCATGGCCTCTTCCTCACTTCTTCAGTTCCGAAAGAACTACATGCCAACACGCAGTCTAGCAGAGCTGCTGGTGGGTGAGGAAAGGGTCGATAGATGAAAGAGGGCGGCGAAGGTTAGCAGTCACTCCAGGTGGTTGAAGAAATTCAGTGGCCAAATCCTGCAGAGCCGCATGGGGTGCTTGACGAAGGTGGGCAGCGAAGGTTAGCAAAGCTGCTCTGTGGCATTGAAGACAGCAAGCGGCAGAGCCCAGCAAGGCCAAGGCCCCTGTAATGATTGATGAAAGCGGGAGGCGGAGGTTAGCAGAGCCGCTCCATGGGACAAAAGAAAGCAAGCGGCAGGGCCCGGCGCAGCTGCTCAGGGTGACTGATGAAAGCGGGAGGTTAGCAGAGCCGCTCCATGGGACAGAAGAAAGCAAGCGGCAGGGCCCGGCACAGCTGCTCAGGGCGACTGACTAAAGCAGGCAGCAAAGGTTAGCAGAACCGCTCCGGGCGATGGTAGAAAGAGAGCAGTAAAGTAAAGCAAAAGCCACTCCGAGTCCCTCTGGGACTGGTAGAACAGTCTCAGGCTACCGGGCAGAGATCAGCAGGCCGCAGGGCAGCACAGCAAAGCAGGGCAGCAGTTAGTGGGAGAAGTCAATCCTGGCACAGTGGCAATCCAGGCACACAGCATACTTTACTCCAGCAGCGTTTCTTTAAAGTCCAGAGGTGTGCTAACTTGAGTGGGTCAAGAAGCCCAGTACTTATATTAAAAAGTGCCTTTGATATGGGGGATGACTACATAGAGTTCTTGTGAATTGCACAATTTCCCCTTTCAGGTCAGCCTCGGCTCCAGACTATCAGTGGGAGGTAATCAGCCACTTTGTGGGGACTCTAGTCACTGCCCTTTGAGGTGTAAGCGTGAGCCCTTCCCAAACTCCTCCCCAGGAAGACCCACCAGTATGCAGATGCAGTTGAGTGTCCTGTGTTGCGATAGTCCGAAGAGAATGCACAAGTGTAGCTGTCACCCAGCCCAGGGTAGACGTGTACTGGAGGCTATGGGCACACAGGCCAGAGAGTGCAGAGAAATGCCCACTTTCTAAAAGTGGCATTCCCAAAGCAGTAATAATAAATCAGACTTTACCAGTAAAGAGGATTTATTCTTGCCATTCTAATAGTACTAAACATGATGCAGCTACTTCTCTCAGATCAGGAATTACTGCTTAAAGATAATATAAGGAATTCCCAATGCTGGGGTAGGAGAGGGGCAGACCTCACAGTAATGAAAAATGACTTTTGGAGTTTTTCATGACTAGTACATGAAAAACTTAGAAGTACATGTCCTGCCTTTTGATTACATAGCGCCCTGAACTATGAGCTGCCTAGGGACTACATTAGCGGTGACATATGTAAGACAAGGGGTATTCTGGGTTTGGCAAAAGGTTACAGATCCCAAGGTGGGGAAGGCAGTGAAACTGCACACAGTCTCTGCAGTGGCAGGTCTGAGCCAGGTTTACCAGGCTACTTAAATGGGTGGCACAATCAGTGTTGCAAGCCCGCTAGTTGCACTTAACTTATAGACCCTTGGTAGATTGTCTACCACTTTACAAGGGACTTACAGGTAAATTAAATATGCCAATTGTGGATAGGCAAATGTTATGTTTAGGGGAGACGCACATGCTCCCTAGCACTGGTCAGCAGTGGTAAAGTGCTCAGAGTCTTAAGGCCAACAAGATACAGCAACAAAACAGGAGGTAAAGGCACAAGGTAGACCACCCTAAGAATGGCAGGTCTAACAAACAGGTTACACTTCGACTTGAGATCTAAGTCGGGCTTAATATAAAGAGCTGTTTGTTACCTTGGGGTGGTCCCTTTGGTCGCACCGTTCAGATGTTCGCACAGCTGAGGGGTCAGAGTGTAACCCTGTCCTCCCCAATAGGGTGACCAAGTCATTCCAAGGAAATTGGTAGTTTTGCGCCTTTTATTGTTAGGACATGTAAAATACATGCCTGCCAGAGGGGTGACTTACACACAATTACAGGGGGAACAGTGGCTTTGCCATTGCTTTTAAGTGCAAGGTCAGGCTGGCAGTGCAGCACTGCTTTGCAAGTCCATAGTGGTGGATTTGGGGACCTGTTTTTACTTGTGGGACTCCCATAGTGGAACAACCAGTGCTGCAAACTCTAGGGTACCCCTCGAACTTACATGCCCTGGGTACCACTCTATAGGGACTTACAGGTAAATTCGCCATTTACAGTTGGGCATACCCAGCTCAACATACACTTTTAGGGTCAGGAGGTCAGTGAGGTCTGGTCAGCAGGCCTCAGTGCACTCAGAGTTGAAAAACCAGCAGCATCAGTCGAAAACCCTGGGGTTAGCAATACAAAGAGGCATTTCCTTGCAAACCGTAAGAAAATACATGGAGCCATGGGCAAGGGAACAGGAAAGAAAACGCACTTGTTAGGCTGACCAAGACACCACACTACAGGATAAGCACAGACCGATTCTAATGTGCCTGGCCATAGCCAAGCAGCAGGGCCAGGTGGTGTAACACCTTGAGTACGATTATTATTACTGCCACCTGCTCAATCCGCACTCTCAGCACTCACTAATGTCCTCAAAACACTCAAAAGTAACAGAGCATTCACAACCACGGCTCCAAACAGAGCTTAAAGAGAACTATGAAAAGGAGCATGAACACATTCTGGCGAATATGAAAGTGAAGAAGCCATAATAGAAATTAGACAAAAGTCAGGAGATTGTGGAAAAACAAACACAGCCAAAATCTAAGACACAAGCAGAGGGGCCCATGAAGGTGAGAGACAAGAACAAAAAACACAAACCAACTGGATAAATCCCCAAACGTAACACCCACTCTACAAAATGATTCCCAACAAGGATATGTATTATGGCTCGCAGGGCTTCATGATCACTCAAAGGACAGTTATCCTGATCAATGATAACCTCAATATTCATAGACTCAATGGGGACATCAACTCAGAGATACTTGGAGAATAGAAGAGATCCACCTGATAAATGCAGGTGAGAGGGCATGTCCAGGCCTGTCACAGAAGCACTGGAAACCGGTGCCAGGTACACGCTAGAAGGAAATGACAGGACTAGCTCCCATGCAAAGGGGGGTGATTAATACCTCAGTCAGCAAAACCATAGAGGACTTCAGTGCCTAAAGATGGACTATTAAGCATTCTTCTGTCCACTCTTATGGATATCCTTAATCATAATCATGCTCTGGTATGTGGAAACATTGCCCCAGCCTGGAAACGTGCCATAGTAAAACCATTACAAAAACCTACGGGCAATGCTCTTCTGACAGAGAGCTACAGACCCATCTCGCTGCTTCCAACAGTACAGCCAGCAAAGTACTGGACAAACACGCTAACAAATACCTTTCCAGCTTACTAGAAACTCATGTGAAACCTGTCTGTTTGGGTGGGATGGGGAGTGACATCAAGCAGCAGCACAGAGACCGCGCCGCTTGCAGGTACCAAGAAGCTTCAGCCTATTCTAGAGCTGGGTGGCTCAGCAACTATGATAATGTTAGATTCAGTGCAGCCGTCGATACAACGTCACACCCTATCCTCACCCAGAGGTTGAAGGGAGCAGGAATCACTGGAGACACCATCAAAGGTGCATTTTTTCCAGGTATCCATCCACTATGGTGTGGGGCTCCACAGGGATCGTCACTAAGCCCTACACTTTTTAATCTCTACGTACTCCCTCTAGAAGAGATTGTGAATGCATATGGTCTGGCCTTAGTGTCAGCCATAGAGGACACTCAGATCATCCTGGCCCTTACCTCTGATGTTAGTCCCACATCATCGCAGCTCAAGGAAGTTGCAGAGTTGATGTCTGCAAGCAACCTGAAACTAAATGGTGATAAAACAGGAGTATTGGTGGTCGGTAGTAACAGCCCTAGATGGCTGGAATTGTCATGGCCAAACAATCTTGGAGTAATAACAATGTCTGCCAAGGCAGTAAAAAGCCTGGGGCTCTGGATTGATTAAAAAACAAAAACAAAAAAAAAAAAAAATTATTGGAAAGGCAGGCCCGAAAACTGTCTGGGTCCTGTTTTGGTTTCTTGAGATCCCTTAGAGGTTTCCTACATCTACACCACCTCCTAGTAGGAGGGTGGTAGTACAGTGATTAATCTGTTCTCGCCTTCACTATGTAAACTCCCTTTACTTAGGGCGTCCAAACTATGTGATCCAAAGACTTCAAGTGGTCCAGAATGCCGCAGCCAGACTTCTTTAGGTCACTTAATCTTGCTACACGCTGAAGCCCAAGACCAAGGAGTACCTCATGTAACGATGCAAGCTAAGATGGACAAACAATGTTTTAATGGGAGAATGCCAGAATCCAAGAGCTGCTATATCCTCTCAGTCCACAATGAACAACTTGATGACCCCAGTCTCGAAGTCTGATAGTCAGACCAGGATGCAGGCTTTAAACAAAGCGCACAGAGTTGGACTGATACAGAAAGTCAGAAAAAGGCAGAATCTACTCTGTCAGTGGGATAAGCGGAAATCCAATTAGCAATGTCCAATATTTAAATCTGGAGCTTTGCACTACAGCTTCACACGTTCACCACAAGGATACAAAACAAAGACTAGGAGTGGTCAATTTCAGAATGATGGAATTCCTTTAGGTTTATCCCGAATCAGTCTCCAATGCAGATGACAATTACATTACGGCTGACAAAATACAATAGGTTATTAAAGCAATATATGTTTTAGCAAAAGTGAGCTATAAAATTAACTTCAAATAATGAATAACAGACTACTACAATGCCTTGCTTGTGGGATACCAGCTTTCAAGTGAAGGGAGAGGGTTAATCCCACCTTGAAGCCACTTGTTACTTTCAGAAAACACCAGGTCCTTATTTGTTTCCTTAATTTCTGTTACACTTAAAATATCCCTGAAGGAGGCTGGCTCAGTTCATGGAGTACACCTATGGCGTGGCTCCCTATACAGAGTCCATGAAACCCTTAGTGATGGTGATTAGGTGTCCAGATAGCAAAAGCTCTCTAGGGATAGCTGTGGTGAGCAGCTAAAGCTTATCTAGGAGGATTGTAAAGCACTAGCAATACCTCAATAGTCAGTCTAGTCAGTAACTGTTCACAAGAAAGAACCACACTAGATGTTTCAAAAATAAAGGTTATTTGTTTTTATTACAACACTAAATTTACTCCATCATTGGTATATCTCCACCTAGAGATATCAACACACAAAAATATATACTTAGTGATAATCAGCAAAAGCATAAAACTATACTAAGAAAATAGTTTAAGAATGGAGGTGCCCAACCAAGGTAAGTGTGTTAGGATCAGTGGGGGAGTAGGAAATCACCAGAGTTAAGTACTAGAAATCCCACAGGTGCCCGGGTGCAGAGGTGTTTTTGAGGTGTCCCATAGGCTACCAAAGGACCATCGCAATTGGATTTTTATGGATTCAGAATCCTTCCCAGTGGACCCAGGGTAAGCCAGTTGGCTTAAGGAAGGGCGGAGAGTGCCCCCACCTGTGGATATCCAGAAGACTGGAGTATCTACACCAGGGAGCCCATGTGCATAGGGATAGAGTGGCATCGGAAACCCTTGGAGTGAAAGGAGGTCTTGGTTGTCCAGCTGCTGTCACAGCATGTGGACCAGGCCAGTGGAACCAAAAGGTGGATTCTGGACGTGAACAGCCTGTTTTAAAAAAAAAATAAAAAAAATAAAGGGGGACAATGACCAGACCACTCGGAGATGTCCATGCGGTGCAGGTAGTCAATGCTCACCCTCTTGTAGGTAAAGTTCCTGTAGGCCGGTGAAGGAAGAAGCACAGCTGCGGAGTCCAGGGGGATGTAGGAGATCCTTGGAGTCGCCCACGAGCTGTCCCACATTGGTCGATGGACTGCAGGAGAGTTAGTGACCAGCAGGACCACCATTAAGCCTTGGCAAATGCAGATAGCTTATGCAGGGAAGACTGCCGGTTTTGGAGGACCAGCAAGGTCCTAGTGACTCGAACCTTGGAGGGGAGTCAGGGCAGGCCTTCAACAGGAAGGGACGCCAGCTGGAGCCAGAGGAGCCCCCACAAGAAACCCACTGGCAGTGGCACAGGGAGTCTCAGGGAGGCCTTAGCAGCACAACCAAACAGGAGTCCCACATCGCAGCAGCCGCAGAGTGGAAGCTGAATCTGGATCTGGATTCGCAAAGTGCTGGAGGCTGGGGCTTCTAGAAGCTTGAAGATGTCTTGGAGGAAGAGCCAACAAGCCTTGGCAAGATCATCAGTCGCCGTGCACAGGGGTTCTGAAGCAAGGAGCCAACCGTCTCCCAAGTTTATAGGAAGACAAGATAGACCCGGAGAGGTCCACAGAACCACCACCAGTGAGCAGAGCCTTTATGTTGTCCATGGGGCAGGAGGATCCACCAACTGGTGTTTGTCGTCTTGAGGTGTCTACGAGTGCAGGGGAGTGACTCCTTCACTCCAAGGGAGATTCCTTCTTGGATGCAGGCAGACTCTTTGTGACCCTGGAGGATGCACAGCCACGGACGTTGCAGATATCTTGCAGGAGCTGGAAAAACAATGTTGCAGTGGGAGCCCTCCCAACTGGATACAGCCTTGTTTCAGTTCCAATAGAAGACCAGCAGCGGTTCCGGAGGCCAGGAGCAGAGGAACCCTTGCAGAGAGTTATTTGTAGAGTCTTGCTTGATGAATCTGAGGACCCACCCTCGGGGGAGTCCTTAAGTAACCCTAAAAGGGGTTGGTCACTATCTGCAGTGATTCACCTATCAGAGGGGGTCAGGGACGTCATCTACCTGGCCCAACCAGTCAGAGGCTCCCATGGGCCTCTGCCTACCTTTTTTCCAAGATGGCAGAATTAACCGGCCACCTGGCAGAGTTCTGTGCACCTCCCTAGGGGAGGAGCAGGACAGGGGGTAGTCACTCTCCTGTCCTTTGTGTAGTTTCGCACCAGAGCGGGAACTGAGGGCTCCTGAACTGGTACAAACAGGATTATGGAAGGAGGGCACCAAATGTGCCCTTCAAAGCAGTCTGGCGGCGCTTAGCGGCCATCTCACCCCAGCCAAGAGACACCTATTTCAAAGGGAGAAGTTTGTTTACACCTCTCCCTTGCAGGAAATCCTTTGTTCTGCCTTACCCTGCTCATGTTAGGCTCATCAGCAGGAGGGTGGAACAGTGTCTGGGGTCGGCATCAGCATGGGCTGGCAGCCAGACCTCATAAGGCTGCACAGGCAGAACTGGGGGATCCCCTAAGGAACCCCCAGAGTCCACGGGTTCATGCAGCTAGCAGTGGAATCAGTGTAGTTGCATGATTACAACATGTTTGATACCAAACATGCCTAGGTGCGGAGAAGCCATTATGTTGTTGGACCACTAGTGTTGACCAGCATCCACTACATACCTTAAGATGGCTTTCCCGCATTTACAAATCCTAGGGAATTGAGTCTGGGGTTTGGAGGGGTACTCTGCTCATGCAGGGGTACCCTGACACTTGGGGACATGCACCCTGACCTTGTGCTGAAGGGCCTACCAGAGGGGTGACTTTGTGTAAGTGTGTGACCAGAATATAAGGCAAGGCTTATACCGGTGGTGAAAGGATGCATGCACCATTTCATGTAGGCTGCAATGGCAGGCCTGCAGACACAGTTTGCATGGGCTCCCATGGGTGGCACAACACATGCTGCAGCCCATGGGGCCCCCTGGCGTACCAATGCCCTGGGTACCTGGGTATCATATACCAGGCACTTACATGGGTGCACCAGTATGCCATGCATGTGGTGCAAAAGTTCAGTTTTATCAATTTTTGGAGATAAGGCACTGGGGTCCTGGTTAGCAGGATCCCAGTGCACTACAGTCCAAAACATACTGACACCAGATAAAAAACTACGAGAACCCAGCTTACTACTCTCCCTACCAACTAATATCCAAAACGTTCTTCTAGAAAGATTAAACAAAACGAATTCTAAAATGTTGAGGGACTAGAAAGCAAACAAGAACACAGAATACTTTCATACCAGGGATAACATGCTAAACGTAGTGACTTAAGCAGTACTTAGTATAATTGGCTACCCATACCCATACAGGTTAGAGAAGGAAGGTTAACACCCTAGGATAAGGTCCGTCATATCAGGAAATGATCTCCTGCACAAGGAGAATAAATTATATCACAAGGAATATAAACTATAATGAAACCTCCCATACCTACTTTAGGATCTGCCATGAAAACTACGAAAGCAAAGCTCTATATGTAAGTGAGTTCTGGGGGCATCTGCCCATGCAGCAGCAAGTGAGCCATTTAAATATGATCTCATACCTGAGACCCAATAATTCATACCGGACCAGCAGGTGATGCCTAGACATCACATCTAGGGAGTCTTTCCATAGGACACTTTGAATGAATGGCTCAGCCCAACCAGCTATAGGGGCCACACGAGACCATTTTGCAGCATGTGCAGCAATCAAAGCAAAGTTTGTTTAAAACTGAGTTTCAAGTGCTTAACAAGTACCCCAGCACATTAAGCGATTGCACCAGACTGCTCAAAACACGCCTTACTGCTAGCTCTCAACCATGCATACCCAATGATTACCACCATGGTAGTCGTTGACTCTGCCTTCAGTGTCAAGCTTAGATCATGGATTTAAAATACTGACAATAAAAATGGCCCTAGGGACTCAATGACTGGAGTTTGAGAAAACTCCATACAAACTGGGGATCACAGACCATATGGGGACTACCTGGTGCTCCTAAGTGTTTAAAACAAATACCTTTGCGGGTAGGATCCTAGATGTTTTGGTTGAGAGTTCTGTGAATCAAAATTTTTGGGGCTTTTTTTTTCTTCTCCATTTTCACGTTTTTACGTTTTCATTTTTATTAATGTTTTATGCGAGGTTCAGAACCATATATACATACAAAGCTGAACAAAATAAAAGCATGTATTATCAAAGTCTTTGCACACACAAAACCTCCAAAGTCCTCAGTAAAAGTGAAAATTTCCTTGAGTGCATGAGGTTTCCTAATAGCACAGATTAACTGCTTTGGCTTCTTGCATCACATTATTCAATTACAGTCACATCAGTTATAGAACAAGTTGAAAACCAAATGAAAAATATACATAACCGAATAAAACATGCAGAAATTACTTTATATGTTACACATTAAACCTACAATGCATCTTCATACCCTCTATACTAGACAAAGCTGCCATAATCCGATAGAAAGACAACTGGCCAAGTCTATAGTTTAACAGCCGCCTAGTCTTGGCTGGGCACCTCAGCCATTCATAGTTACTGGGAAAGGTGCGACCATCGTAAGACAACTTCTAATAAGTACAAGTCACCAGCTCATGACCGTTTCAACATGTTGCTCCAGTCTCCCTTTAAATCTTGACAATGTATTTAAAAGCACCAGTGACCTCAAGAAAATAAGTCTAACATAACCCAAAAGAGTCCTGTCATTTGAAATCCAGGCTTTGCTCAAACTCAGTATAAGGTAGACTTAACTCCCATTTCCAACCTTATCATTCCTACAGGGACTGAAAATCCTACTGGGAGCAGCTTCCACTACATCCTAACTTTCCATATTGTCCATGTCCTTGGGAAAGCTTTGTAGCTTAAGTTCAGTACCGTAAGTGACGACTGGCAAAGTCATAACCTCAGCCCAAGGGTGAAAGCCTGCTCATTTGCTGTTAAGTTTAATGAATGATTTTTGTTTGGCAGCTAAAGCAGAGATCCCTGTCAACACCGAGTTGTATAACTTGATCGTTGTAATTGTCTACAGCAGTAATTATATTGCCTCACAAATTACGTTCCGCTGTGCCTTTCATATTTAAATACAATACCCTACACCTTAGGCTAAATATTTTAAGCCATTTCAAAAGCGTAGGCTGCAAGCATTGAGCACTGCAGTCGAACTAGAGATTTATCCACAATTGCTGCATTTCCTGCATAATAAATTCATCTAACTAAACCTGGGCCAAACTTTGGGGGAAATTACTTGTAGGAGCCGTATGAGGTTCTAGATCACTCAAGTATAAACTGAATAGTGTGAAAGCAAAGACACAACTCTGGCTCTCTAGACTTCATGGGGATGTGATAATTATTGGCAGAAGCTTGGGGACAGACATAACAGCCCAGCTATATGAATATCAGTGTCTTAATATGTTAACGCTAAGCAATCTCCAAAAGCAACAAATGCTCCATGGTATGAAATGCCTTCAACAAATCCACAAATACACAGTGCAGTGGAAAAAAAACAGTAGCAAAAATTGAGCTAGCCACTAATGCTAGGGCTGCTGCCCAGTGTAACAGGGATCATTCTTTTACAGAGACCTATGTGGTTGAAAATAATACCATTTAGATTAATTTGAGCAGGCTAATTCATCCAGAAGCACTTTTGAAAATATCTCAGCTGGTGGGCTAGGCATGTCAAAGATATGACAATGTCCCAGTTCTTTTGGGTCACACCTCTTGAAGAGAGGAACCTACAGTGGTCCTCTCCACTCGTTAGGCATCAACCAGGAATTTAATGCTGCTTTAAACCGGGGTCATGTGTGACACCCACCAAACTGGGTGTCAGTCCATCAGGCCTCTTTCCACATGAAAGCTTACTATTTTTGCTTTTAATAATAAAAATAAAATGTGGTCCATCAAGAGTGATAACTTTAGATTTAATTTTAAGACAGTAATTGATATTACATATCCACTTGCTGGTATTTATAAAGATTTTTAACATATGCTTTCCATTCTGCAATATTAATACACTTTCCTGGGCTCATTGCTGTGGTATTTTCAACTCACCTAACTAGTCAGTGGAATAGCCACATTAATTTTCAATCACACACAACATTCTGGCACAAGATTTTGATTGGACATTATTCTGACTATGATTTAAGTCTTAGAAGACTTCTTATTTAATAATGGCAAATAATTCTGAAGCATCTCTAGTCAAATTAAAAAAAACTCCTACATAATTGTCAATTATCTTCTAGAGGACTGTACCATTGAATAAAATCTTGGGATCTTGCACAATGAGGTGTTCATTACACCATTAAGCAATATATGGAAAACCACGTTTGCATAACACTCAAACAACTACATATTTTGGACCATAGTTGAAATGCGTAAGTTTTGTAACAAGTGGTCCAAAGCGTAGAAGGGTAAAGTTTAGTGGTTGCTCTTTCAACTGTACATTTGTTTAAATCAAAAGAAAGAGGTTTACGTTTGGTTGGCCTAATCAGCAATGAGAGCACGATTGGAGAATCATCACTTCTGTAGTATACTAGGAATACCAAAATCCATTTTGAAACAGTACATCAAGAACAGTATATTCAACTGCACAACAAGATCTTAAACAGAGCCACTTAACAGAGGCAGTAAAATATTCTGAGCGCCTTTTAAGATACTGCAAATTAGTGGGGGTTTTCAGTACGGTATAAAATTACACTTCTTCAGTTATGATAAATTATACTGATTCATAAATCTGTGATCTGCCACAATGAATTCCTCTGTTGTTATTAAAGAAGGGTAGTTCACAACTTAAATCTCAGGGTACGATACAAGGTTCTACATGATAAGGTACAAATGCTTTATATATTTATATTACAAGTCACACATCAAAATTAATCTGAATAATGGAGGTACACAGAAATGTACCTCTACACATTGTAGAAACATGTAAAATAAACTACATGATTACGCTGAGGAGCTGAAAAGCAAAATCTAATAACCAAACTATCCTTGTAGAGGTAAATTACTCGAGTGTCAATGGAGATTATTTTTTTAAGCCCACCAATCAATCAATCAGCAAGTTGCTGTTCCACGTCTGCCTCCTGGGCTGCAGAAAAAACTTAATTCTGTAGGACATGGCGGGAGAATAAAACATCCAAGTTTCAAGGAACATCGCAATATCAAAATCATTACACTGTTAAAAAAAAAAAAAAAAACATGTCCGCAATCTACATACTTGGGGAACTCTGTGATGTGCCATAACAGAAAGGAGCTGGCATCTGCCAGACAGACAGAGGTACCATGCAGGTGCTAACTGCTGCCCAATATTGGACCAATCGTAACACCTCCTCATACACGCAGTTACAGATTATGTAGACTCAGTTTCATGATTAGATCATGGGCCGTAAAAATCTGATATGTGCTTCCCATTTATCACCCGGAAAATGAAGCTTGAAGTCTGGAGGATGGCACCCACTTACCACAGTGTTCCTACTTCCTCAACTGACGCTATTCACCGTAGCATCTCGTTAAGCATATATCTTAAGCAGGATTCATTATTTTGGGAAAAAAAGAACCTAAGCTAAGTTCAAAACCAGCAACTCTAATTCTCTTGTAGTAGTGCCCTATGAATTTGCAAACTGAAATATCATGTTTGCCTCAACTGAGGACAACGTCTGTTAGAGTGCTCACAAACCAGAGCAATAGGAGGCGGTTTTGATAATCAAACTATTTAGAGGGTGCAGCAGAATCAATTTAAGTTGCCATATGTTGTTCTTGTGGATTCTGGTGGCACGTAAATTGCTCTGGGCAAACAGTTTAATAGAGCGGTTCAGATAGTAACAGATAATTTCAAGATTTAGGATTTCCCCTACTCTTGAAATGCATAATGGGTTTTAAAATTGTATCTTTAGTTTTCATGCACTGGCTTTCTGTAGATTATCATTGACCTGTCTCAATAGTTCCCAAGGTAGAAGGTGGATTTTTTCCTAGGTTGCCTTTTCATCTCTCATCCTTCCTCAAACACATTGTTCTCAGTAGATAACTGTCTTCTGTTTGCATCAGCCACCAACACATGGTCCTGTCACAGTTACAGAATTAACTGAACCACAAGTCTGTTCCACCGCAGATTTGTACATTTCTTTTTGGTGCTTACAGCAACTCTAAATTTCTTGTTTTGAAGGCACTGCTCGGTCCATCATATCGCCAGTTATAGTTTTACCACCGACATGAAGGGCCATGTCTTAGTATCACTGGCGACCTCCCTTGGAGAAGTCGTATTGCAATCACCAAACAATTCTTGGGAATTTTGGCCCCGGCTAATGAGTTATGATTGACTGCATGTTGACTTTTCTGCACAGTACAATTTAAGGGTACACAAGTGAAGTCACTCAAGGAAAATATTGACGTAATGTATCATTATTTTCAGTCTGTAAATGCATAAAGGCTCTTAAAGGAACTAAACAAACATGTTTTTCACAAAGAACGCAACGCAATAGAAAGAGCACAAAAGTAACTGTTAAAAAGGACTCCCTCCTAGGGCCACTATATCGGGAAAGAAAGTCTGCACTCACTACAGTTTCATTGATAATGGTTTACGGAATTCAAGGAGTACCAGTTTCAGAAAACCCTGGAGCACTGGACAAGGTACTAAACATATCTTTGTTTAATGCCACTGATACATCGGGTCCATTGTTACAAGACAACTGTAGTAAGTTCAATGTGAAATAAACCACTGCCTGCTGCTGGGTGAGGGATGGGGAACAAAGTGGTGGTTTTATAGTCCTGTAATAATGATCTACTTGTCCTGCCAAAGGGCCCCCATCCTACGTCAGTCTGCTGAATTACACGAGTAAAACTACTGTTCATTGGAAAGATATATGGTCATCATAGCATACTTCCCCAGGCTGAGCAATTCAAGTCTCTAAATCATCAGATACATGATTCTAACCAGAGACATCTTTCTTTTGGAGATCGTGCCTCATATTTAACCCCGGTGCATAAGAGGTGCCCAGAGAACATATGTGGGCCTACAACTTCTAAATTTTTATCTCTTTTACCATCTTTTCAAACTTTAGCAGAAATGTAACCTGAGCTAATAACTACTGAGCTGAACGTTATTGAATTAAACCAAATAAAATCCTAAGTTAACAGAAATTTAGTGTTCAATGATAACCAGCTATTATAACATTTAGGGTTATGACTTGGTCACAGAAGACATTAGCACATTCTCTTTTCTTGCATATAAATAGCATAGCAACACAAAAGGTTGATGGGCGGAGTGCTGAAACTTTTCAAACTCTCACCCCAGTCAGAGATCTGGGTTTAGTCCATCATGGGTCCCTTGCTTGCTGCCCCACTGGATTCAAGCTAGCCTGGCTGATGAGGGTGAAACCCTGAAACCGGTCCCAGGAGGCCTGTTTCTGGTCCAGGGAGGGCCTGCCGTGATAGTTCGAGATGGACGGTTCAGATGGGAGTAGGGTCAAGACTGATTTGCATATGGCTCGGTCCAAACTCGGGTGGTATGGTGGGCAAAAACCAATGGATTAAACCCAGATGTGTGACTGAAGTTTCAATCACTCCCTCTGTCATTTTCTGATGTTGCTATAACTTTGGCCTGAAATGGGCCTAACATATTAGAGTGGGGCTGCTAAGGAGTCTTTGTTCACTCACTGCTTTAAGATGCCTACCTTAATTTTGCTCTGTAACAGATGTACCAATCAGTGTACCTTTCAGCACCATTTTTGGGAAGTGTGTTGAACGGGAATGTCCCTTACATGGTACAGACGTGTTTCCCAGGCCTGGATGGCTGACTGCGCATATATCTGATATCTTGACTTCATTTTGGTCCCGGTCATGCTAATCTAAGTGTGTGCGTGGATGCGTAGTGTGTATTGTTCTGGACCCGTCTAGTGACCTGCACTGGCCCATCATGCATGCCTCATGGTGGGAAGGGGACCACTCATGACCCTGAGGAGTTTAGGGCCCAAAGCAGTGGCCACAGCATAGACTGTTGTGGAAGATTAATAGTGTGACCAGACAATATTACATGTGTCGATTGGTGTGAGGCTGACCAGTCCTTCTGGTTTTAAGTTCTGCTGTTATGTGTATGCGTGACACAGTGGGCATATGCTGACTGTGTGCACATGCGCAGCGTGTAGCACATGTAAACTGGTAGACGTATGTGTGTGTGAGGGAGCCCGAGTGCTGAAGTCAGTGAGACACATTTGGATACCCCTGGCCTGACGCAGCACAGGACTGAGGTTGCTGTGGATCGCTTCTCCAGACAGTGGATCTGCACTTACTATATTCCTGTGTCTGGAAGATGAAGATCCAGACACTGACGTGAGGAGGATGAGACCTTTAGAAATTACATGAAAAGCTCTGCTTAATTAGGGGCTGCTAATTTGTTCTTCCTGAGTGTAAGAAAATGGGCTGTTAGCTGGGAAGATGTGGGTCCCTTCCAAGTAATAAGTCCACAATCTTATCAGGTCCAACACACAAGTTCAATTAAACAACCAGGGCTCGCCCCCAGTGGCTAGGGAACACAGCAGACAGGCTTAACAGACGGAAATGTTCGCAAAGTATTAAGCTGTACCAAACAGGAAAAAAGTCCAAAGAAAACATTAAAAATCCCACATCCAAGTTCCAAAAATTAATAATATTTTATTTAGAAAAATGACACAAAACTAATGAAAATCCAATAAGGGGAACCAGAGACAGAATTTGTTTTTTTATGTTTTAGGGCAAAAAATGGCAAGAGAAAGTACAGTACCAATCAGAAGTCACTGTTGAAATGAAGATCCAAATCTTCCAGCAGTGTACGGCTGCAGGCTATATTCAGTGAAGTCCTCTCAATATCAGACAGCCGGCAAATGAGGTCTCACTGGAGTCAATAGTTTTAACTGGAGAAGATCTGAGTAAAACGCGTTCAAATTTTAAGCCCGCCTAAATCTCCTCATCAGTCTTATACTGTTCGGGCCTTTGCCCTGTCAGGATTTCTAACTTTGGAAATTATTTATTTATTTTTAAATGGAGCTCAAAATCCTCCAGGCTGAAGCTGTATCCAATGTAAATTCTTCTTGAAATTGTTTGACTATACCACAAAGTCTTGCAAGTCCAAAAATGTTCAAGTCAGAACTTTTCAGACTTTCTGGAGCAGCTGCTCCTGACCACTTCTAAGGGTCCTAGGAACTCAGGGGCCTTGACTCACTTTAGTAGAGGCCACCAGCAGGGTCCAGTTGGCACTGGTCAGCTGGGCAATCCAGGAAAAAGTCCTCTTGCAGCTTGGGTCCCTTTAGCCACACAGGGGGTCAGCCAACTGACCCCCTGAATCTACTTTCCAGCCCTAGGCAGACGTGAGAGCAGATCCAGCCCCTTATGTCACAGACTGCAAGTCCAATCCTCTTATGTTCTTCTACAGGGTGTTCTGATGAACTGCAGAAGAGGTACATCTTTTGTAGGATTAACTAGCCAGTGGGTAGGAGTGACTCCTGACACTCCCTAAAGAGGAGAAAGTTTTGAGGGGCAACTTTTCCCACATTTCCAGCAGATGCTGCATGCCTTAGTGCACAGTATCACACAATGCACTATTCTGAGTGAACGTCAAGATGACAGATCCTTCCTGCTCTTAGAAGGGGCCAGTAGCCCAGCCAGGGGTGTGTCTAGGGAGGTAAGCAGTCCCCTACTCTTCAACCACACCACCGTGGTTCAGGAACATGCCACCCCATCCAATGAGGTGGTACAAGCTCACTACACTGCACCCTGTGATAAAGGGATTCTCTTCTCCAGGTCTCTTTTACACTTAAGGATGGAGAAGCCTCACCCTAGTCCCTTCCAAGTTAATAAAGAACCTTCACCAACACCCCTTCTTGAGCTGACTGAAGTCAGTCACGAAACACCCAAGGCACACTGCCGAAGAGCCTACGCCATTGTTTCTGCTTTGTGACCGGCACATTATTAAGGGGAATGCACCAACGAGGGGCAGGCAAAAACAGTGTTTGAATAGCTTCTGTGACCAATCCCAAATCAAGTTAGTAAATATAGCATTTTGTTCAAACTCTAGTTTTTCCTCATTGGATCAGCTACAGCCATTTACAGGAAAACAGCATTTGATAGCTAGTTACTGTGGGAACAGATCACCATAAAACTAAGTCAGGACTGGAGGCTCAGATTATGTTTTTAACCTTTACTTCACTGCTCAGTAAAAAAAAAAAAACAAAAAAAAAAAGTTACCAACATTTTTAAAAAAATCAACAGCAGCCATTTTACATCAGGCAACAAACTCACATTCCCATACGGCTATGGAACAACCAAGGAACAACTACATCCAATCAATGTCCAGCAGTCTCAACACAGTCCTTTGTCTATATCCGAGCTGCCTGCTGCTCGCAGCCACAGGTATGTGTTGCTCCCTTCTCAGTGACTGGCACAGGGATGTGGAACTCTTATCGACAACGCCCGGGACATATTGTTTGGGGTCAAGGGCAACAAGTTTTCATGTTTATTTTGTCTCTGGGACAAGTAGGCCCAACCCCCTGCAGCACAAACCCTTTGGCTGCCAGTTTACAAAGAAGATAACTGTCTGCAGTGGAGGTAATATGTGTGTCCATATGTTAATGCAGTTCGAACTTGTATTTATGGTTCATTAATACGAAGCCTTTATTATTAGGGTGAGTGCTGTAAATCAACATTTTAAAGGTCAAACTGCATTACTGTCAGTGGTTCCAGAAAAAAAAAAAAAAAAGGAAAAAAGTGTACACACATTTGAAAAGTTTAATATGAGGCTAAGTATAATGCTCCCATAATGCTCTCTGATTATATGCAAATGTTTGCAGAAGCTTGTAAGCAAGAGTGAGGATTCTTTGCTTTCAAAATAAAATGTGCAGAAAAACAAAATGCAAGTAGGAAACAAAACATTTCGCTACTATGAAATTGTAGGTGCTATTTCTTTGAAGCGTCATTTAGTAAAATATGTTTATGCATGCTAGTATTTCTAAAAAATATTCCCAATGGAAAATCAGTGTAACCATTTTCAACAAGATTATGGAAGTATGAGAATAAACAAGCACTGGCAAAGGCAACTGATCCAACATTGTTTTAAAGTCTTTTGGTTTCATCCATGTGTGTCTTTTTTTTTTACATGACTTTTGTAACATTTTACTGTTGTGGAGTTGCCAGACCCTCACTATTGTAACAAACACTGGCAAAAAGAAAAAGAAAAATTGGTCTAAAAAAGCACACATTATCACCAGGGATGTAACACACGTCCCCCCAGCACCACACCTGCCGAGTGGGTCTGGAGGGCTGTGGGGGCTCTCCATGTTCTTTGCAGGTGGTCCCCCCCGCCAGTTTTGTTACGCCACTGATTGCCACAGTAGTTCCTGGCACTGCGTGCCAATATGCTCCTTACTTGAAGTGCAGAATGTGATCACTCACAGTAAAGCCAGCTGATTGATAGAGAAATAGACGTTTAATAAAAACAAAAAGTCTTTGTTAACCCCAGACCTAATTAGGGACCCAGTTCTTAAAGGAAGTCACAGAAGTGCACTCCTGGTATATGTCTTTGAATTAGTGGCTATCATGAACTTAAAGAAGTAGACCAGGAAATCGTACTCCTAGAAAATATTTGTGAACAGTATTTTATCACGAGCAAATATGGATGTGTAGATTTGCTCATGAGAAAATCTATTGAGCAATTAGAAGTTCACTTTCACTCCAACCACTTTTTCCCCAACCCTTGAAGAACTTCTACTTTTGCCATTTCCAGGGCTAACTTTCAAAGCTTTCTCATTATGGGAAAAGGTTAGAGAAGAGCTGGTGAGAATCCTTAAAAACATGCAAGTTAGAGGTTTCCAGACTCAAAGGCATTCCAGCCCTGGAACTATTGCTTACTGCTTCCTCCCGCCCCAGCATGTAGTTCTGCAGAAAGGTGGCAAAATATGGAAATAGCTACAGTAGGGATTGGAACTGCAAGTATTGAAGCCCCACTAGTATCATCAGAGAGGCTATTACCAGAGCTCTTACACAATGAGATTACTCCCATAATTTGTCGCTGCACTACATGGCACCAAAGGGACAAGTAGATTTTTTTTTACAGGGCAAGTAGTTGTAAGAAGCAACCTGTCCCATGGACAAGTAGATATTTTATTACATTCCACACCCCTGCTGGCGATAGGGTTATTGCCTTTTATACTGGACAGTAGTACTCCGTATGCAGAGTTCAATAACCAGCAATACCAGTCTGCAAAAAAGATTTTCACAGAGGTATTTTCTCGTACTGACTACTGCCATTTGCTTGATGGTAGGGGTACGGCGTAGGTCTTCAGTTTGTTGTGTGAGGTGAGGAAGCTTCTAAATCAGGTCTGCCATTTTATCTATCTAAGACGTCTGCTTCAGTAGGGCTCGTAACAGCTGGATCCACATCCCCATCTAGAAAGAATTTATGAAAGTCTGACACAAATCACCCCACGAGGTTCCAGTTCAAATCACCTAGAGAAAGGAAGGGGGTGCTTCATACAGCACTTGAAGGACTACTGTTTGACCAGGGTTGCTGTCTGCTAGGAATATGCAAAATGTGAGCAATTAGCTCTTCGAAATGGGGTCTCTAGTTGGCAGTGGTTTGCACCCTGTCCAAGTAGGGACCCTCACTCTAGTCAGGGAGTCACACAGCTAAAATTACCCCCGTTCACCTCCTTGGTAGCTTGGCTCAATCAGTCAGGCTTATCTCAGAGGCAATGTGTAAAGAATTTGTACACACACACAGTGACATAGTGAAAACACTACAGGCAGACTCTACACCAGTTTAGAAAAACAGTCAATATTTATCTGAGCAAACCAAGACCAAAGCAACAAAAATCCAACATACACAATCAAAGATTAACTCTTACTCTAGCGCTTTGAAACACAATAGCTCCAACTGGGGCTATCGTGACGTATTGATGGAGTCGATCCAAACAGTCCGACGCCACGCGTAAGGGAGTGCGGGCCGGTCACTGAATCACACAGACCCCATTATTGGAAAACGATGAGAAAACAAAGATGTTGCACGGAGTCGGGGAGGCGAGGCATCGCTGGAGCCGATGCGGCGGCAGATCCTTACTTCCACCAAGGAGTAAGGCTTTGGTTCCTTACTGCTAGGCAGGGGAGGTGAGGTGTCGGTTCCTCATGGCTGCAGAGGAGGTGATGCGGCATTGGCGGCGAGGTGCTGGTTCCTCACGGCTGCAGAGGAGGCGATGCAGCGTTGGCGGTGAGGCATTGGGTCCTTACAACATGGTGGAGTTAATGGATCCAGCAGGTCAAGACACTAGGCGTCGACTTTGCAGTGTCGCGATCACACCACGGGGCCACAGGTGCTGCGGTAGTCGGGTTCCCACAGACATCAGTGACAACACTCGGGACTGACACTGTGGCGGGACTTTAGAGGTGCTGCAACAGTAGCAGTCATTGCACTCAGTGGGGACCACAGCTCCGGTGCAGGCAGCAGCGCACAGTTGGTCAGCGGCACAAGTCCCGAAGTCGTTCTGGAGTAGAGCTGCAGGTTTCTTCTTGGTTACATCAGAACTCACTTCCAAGGGCCCAGGAACTTCATTTGGCACCAACTGGCAAGTCAGGACTCTCAGCAAGACAGCGCAGACACTGGCCGGTGAAGTCTTTGCTGTCCCGGAGACTCTTTAACAGGAGGCAAGCTCAGTGCAAGCCCTTGAAGAACCTTTTGAAGTAGGATATAGAAAGTAAAGTCCAGCCCTTAAACTCCCAGGACAGAAGCAGAAAGCCAGCACAGCAAAGCAACAGGCACCGTGGCAGTCCCTCCTACAGCACCCAGCTCTTTTTCCTGGCAGAATGTCCTCAGTCCATAAGGATTCTAACTTTGTGGGGTCAGAGGTCCAGGTCTTAATTCCATTTCTGCCTTTGAAGTGGGCAAACTTCAAGGAAAAGTCTTTGTAGCACAGAAGACCCTGCCTTTCCTGCTCTGGCCACAGACACATCCCAGGTGAAGACTGCTTTGTGTAAGGATAGGCACAGCCCTATTCAGGTGCAAGTGTCAGCTCTTCCCACCAATCTAACTCAGCAAGACCAATCAGGATATACAGAGCACACATCGGCTCCCTATGTCTGACTGTCTGGAGTGAATTCACAAACAGCCCAACTGTCATCCTGGCCCAGACGTGGATTCCACAAACAGGCAGAGGCACAGAATGCTTAAGCAAGAAAAAGCTCACTTTCTAAAAGTGGCATTTTCAAACTTACAATTTAAAGACCAAGATCACCAAAAGATGTCTTTTTAAATTGGGAGTTCAGAGAACATAAACTCCATAACTTCATCTGCTTCCAATAGGAAATTACACTTAAAGGATATTTGGCGGCGATCCCCATGTTACCCTATGGGAGAGATAGTCCTTGCAATAGTGAAAACCTAATTTAGCAACATTACACTAGCAGGACAAGTAAAATAAACCAGTGCATGTCCTACGTTTTAAATACACTTCACCATTCCCATGGGGCTGCCTTGGGCCTGCTTTAGGGATGACCTTTTCAAAGGGAATGTTTGGGCCTGGCATGTGGGGGCACTTGCCAGGTCGCCAGGTTGAAAGGGAAAAAAACAATTCTGCTAACAGCCACTCGCGTTTTCTTTTTTTTACGTTCTTGCACTATAATTTTGCAATAATGCAAAGTACAGTAATGGTGTAATTTTGTTCACACTGTTACAAGAGTAATGCAAAACTGCCAAAGTTATATTGCGTGTTTTTAATTTCTTCTGGTCATCAAGTGTGCCTGACTGCCAGCCTTCCAGAGGTGAGGGAACATCACCTTCTGCTGGAGGAGCCAAGGGCCTGTCTGAGCGCCTAGAAGCCTGCCCGAGAGAGGGCAGGAGTCTGCCTGGCACTGCAGAAATCAAGCTAGAGTTTTTTTCTCATTCACACAAGAATGTTAAAGGCGCCCAGTCTTGCAAATGTCTCAATGTGCTGCCTTGCAATCAGGGTACAGGCTACACAAACTTTGCTTGAGCAGATCACAGACAAAGGTTTTTCTTAATCCATTAACTGACAACGCTTTTCTCAGATTTTAAAGGAGGCTATGCTATGCTGAAGCAAAGTATCTCGAGTGGGTAAGAGTGAAAATTCACACACAACTCAATTCAAGGTGCAGATGAAGAGAAACCTGGTCCAACATCTTGATGGGGGCAACAATAATCACATTTCTGAGAGGAGTTTGAAAGAGTTCAGAAATATGCCTCACAGTATTATCACACAGCAGAAACCTGAGGAGTGGTGGACCTTAGGGGGAGTGGAGTCCTCAGCAAAGGACTTCTTTCGCAGATTCAATGAGGTTCAAGTGCTACCAAACAAACACTAATATTTTACATATGGACTACTTAATCAACATTATTCTCGTGTGAAAATACAGGTGTTCACAGCCCTAATGGGAAGAATTCGGGCAAGTGAATGTATGACAGACCCAACGCTGCAGAATGATCATTTGATTGTGTCACTATTGCAAGAAGGATAAGAATGGGCATTTGGTACTTCTGAGATGTGCAACTGTACTAAGAGCCGGCGGACACCACGGTAAACCATGTTGACTCAGGTGAGAGCGAACTATCCCAGGTCCATGAGAAAAGGTTTGATATTCTCTCTTCAGTCAAGAGCTCTCCTTTACTGGTATCCAGAGCCCTGCCTGCCAGAGTCAACAGCTACCTTCTAAACATCGGTCAGCGGTAACTGCAGACTTGATTCACCTTAACACCCCCTTCATAAGTCTGCCACGATTTCCTTTAACCTTCCTGACTTTCACTGAGGCCTGCTTTGTCTTCCTTTCTTGATCATGTGACTGCTGGTCAAGTCTTGTTCAAGCCATTCCTTCCCTCACCAATGCAAAGTTTCCAAGAACTCACCTGTTCAGCAGACGCCATGCAAGTGGGTAGCAGTGGGATGACCGGGAACATGTACTCCAGCGGGTAAATCATTGCCACAAAGGCCATGACAGACATGGATAACGCGTTGTAATCGCGAGACTGCAGGACCACCTAATGAAGCAAAAAAGACTAGACTTAGCAGAAACTCAGGGTAAGAACAGTCTTGCTGATATGATGCTTGGATTCAATATTTGAGCTGTAAGGCAGAAATTTTCATATGAAAATAGTTTAACCAAGGAGAGAAGAATTCACTGTGGTGACAACAAAGGTGGTTATCACACCTGCATCCAACCGAAGGGGAAAAGAGAGGTGAATATTGCTAAGAATCCCTGTTATATCATTGTATAAACGCAACACAAGTACCTACAACGTGTCCCCAAAGGTAACTAACTCGCGCCCCCACCATGCACATCTCATCAATAGTTTTACTGCAAATGTTACAGTGAACATGACACCGTCTACCACCGCACACGCCTCCACAACATAGGAATTCACCACAAAGCCTTAGACTGGCTCACCTCCTTCCTCACCGACCAGACCCAGAGAGTCCACCTTCCACCTTCCCACTCCACCACTACCAAGACCTCGCCCTAGCCACAGTCCCCCGCATCCAACGCACAATCACAGGAGGCAGGTCCTTCTCCTACCTCGCCCCCACAACCTGGAACTCCCTCCCCACCAACCTTCGCAAAACCAAAAACCTCCTGCTCTTCAGAAAGAACCTCAAGACATGGTTGTTCGAACAGTGACCCTCTCTGCCCCCCCCACTTGATCCCCCACCAGCACATTGAGACCCTCACAGGTGAGTAGCGCGCTCTATAAAATATTTTAAGGATAGATATGCTCGATTATGATCAATGGCCATCTGTCATCTGATTTGGGGTCTAGCTTGAATAATCTTGCGCCCTAACAGAGTGCAGTCTGTTCTGCCTGCTTGGGTTCTCCACTTAGGCCCTCTTGTGTAAGTTTGCTTTTCCGCCCTGCACAGGAGGAGGGTTAGCTCCACAAACCTACAGTTGGGGTCACCTCTCTCGGGCCTGGGCACTGGTCCTAACACGCAGGTTGTTGGGTAAATATGTTTGTGACTTCAGTCCATTTACTGATCTGGTCTGAGGCATTATGTTGGCAAAGCCTGACAAGACTGTGTCAAATGATAAAATGCATTCTTCTCGCTACATCTAGGATACGTATGCGATGCTGAAAGGAACATATTCTTGTGTTGCTCTGGTGTGAGGTACGTACGTGACAAGTAACGAAAGTGAAAAATTTAAATTGTACATTTCTCGCAACTTTGGCGGTGTGTCGCAAGGCTGCCACCCAATCCCCCTCCAAGAGCTTGGGCCCTTGATAACTCCTACACTTCCGCTTTAGTGTGCCAAGGCTTGTGCATGTCGGAGTATCCTTGCATACCGCTACCGTTACCCTGTGCTTGTGTTTCTGTACTATTGGGAGAGCCGTGCTTCAGGTTGAAATAGCCGTGGAGGACACCAAACAATCTACAAAACACCCAGACACAGGTAACATTCCAGCACTGAAAACCACAATAGGGTATAAGAAAGGATTTCAGGACACTCCCTGTAGTGCCAGCAGACAATCAGCAAGCAGAGATGACAGCCAGTAACCACAGGTATGAGTACCACAGAAGCATCTCATACGTACTCACCTTGTGCTCCAGGAGTATACACGAGAGAACCTGCAGGCAGGCGTCCACGCCCAGCAGTTCTAACGGAAGGTGCAATGGGAAATCCACAAGCGCAAACCGCGAAGGCTCAGGAAGGGCAAAGGTTAAAGCCGGCTGTAGTTCCTGTGGCAAGATCTCGATGTCCACCCGCTTCTGACCAGCCACTG